>NC_027749.1:27168226-27169105 GCF_000695525.1 Brassica oleracea var. oleracea | reverse complement strand
ATGAACTTTGTGGGTGGTCCTATTCAAGAGGTTCCCCCCCAAGATCAATGAGGTTGATGGTTTGGAAGGCCAAGAAGAGATGTGCTTCATCAACAACAATGGTTCTTGGTACAAGAAAGAGCCTAAATTTCAGTACAACAACTACCAGCAAAGGTCCTACTCTAACAACCAGCAAGGAGGATACCAGCAGAAGCAAAACACTCAGCAAGGGAGCTATCAGCCTAGGCAAAACACCCCTCCTGGTTTCAACAATAACAACAATCAGTCTACTCAAGCTCAAGGAAGTTCTTCCCAAGCTCCAGCTTCAGATACAAGTGTGGATGCAATGTTCAAGAAACTTTTGGATTTTCAGGCAAAGAATGAGAAGACAATGGGTTATGAGTTCAAGAACATTCACTCCAAGATTGATGGAAGCTACAATGAGCTCAACAACAAGATCCGTCATTTGGAGAACCAGTTTGCTTCAATGAACTCTCAGCCAAGTCGCCAACAAAGGGCATTACCTGGAAAGCCAGAGCAAAATCCCAAGGAAACAATGAAAGCAATCACCCTACGGAGTGGTAGAGAGTTACCTCCAAGAGTTCTCACTAAGGATGGTGAAAAGCAATGTTGGGAGGTGGCTATCAACATTGATGATGAAGTGGTGATTTTAGATGAGAAGGTTGATGAAGAGATTCTAGAAAAGATTGTTGAAGCTAAGGGTAAAGGAAAGGTTGAAGAAGAGAAGAGGACAGTGAAACATGGTGAAACTGCTACTCCAACAAAGGAATCCTCTTTTGTTCATCCTCCCTATGAGCCAAAGCTGCCATCCCCTGGAAGATTCAAAAGACAACTATTGGAGAAGTACAAGGCACTCTTTGAGAAACAAATGAGTGAAGT
>NC_027749.1:27164084-27168126 GCF_000695525.1 Brassica oleracea var. oleracea | reverse complement strand
TGTCCAATCTTAGCAGGGTCCTCAAAAGATGTGAAGAGACCAACCTTATGTTGAACTGGGAGAAGTGTCACTTCATGGTTAAAGAAGGGATTGTGCTTGGACACAAGATTTCAGAGAGGGAGATTGAAGTAGACAAGGCCAAGATTGAAGTGATGGTTGGGTTAGCTCCACCAAAGACGGTTAAAGACATTAGAAGCTTCCTTGGTCATGCTGGATTCTATAGAAGATTCATCCAAGACTTCTCAATGATAGCAAGGCCAATGACTAAGCTTCTATGCAAGGAGGCTGCATTCAACTTTGATTGGGAATGTCTATAAGCATTCAAGAAGTTGAAAGACAAGCTGGTTAGTGCCCCCATTGTGCAGCCACCAGATTGGGATCTCCCCTTTGAGATCATGTGTGATGCTAGTGACTATGCTGTGGGAGCTGTTCTTGGTCAAAAGAAGGACAAGAAGACTCATGTGATCTACTATGCGAGCAAAACCCTTGATGAAGCCCAAATGAAGTATGCTACAACCGAGAAAGAGCTTCTAGCCATTGTCTATGCCTTTGAGAAGTTCAGAAACTATTTAGTTGGGTCAAAGGTCATAGTCTACACTGATCATGCTTTGGGTCAAAGAACAAATCATGGCAATCGGAGCAGTGGTGGCAGTTTGTGAAACTAGAAAGAAGTTTGAAGAGGTGAAGGGAACTGAAGAGAAATGGCTTTGGTATGCTGATTTGGTGAACTACTTAGCTTGTGGAAGAAAGCCAATGGGTCTTGAAGGATATGCCAAGAAGAAGTTCTACAAAGATGTGAAGAGATACTATTGGGATGAGCCTTATCTCTACATACTCTGTAGGGATCAACTCTATAGAAGATTAGTAGCTGAAGAAGAAGTTGATGGAATCCTTACACATTGTCATGGGTCATCCTATGGAGGCATTTCGCTATTTTCAAGACTGTTTCAAAGGTGCTACAAGCTGGGTTTTGGTGGCCTCATTTGTTCAAGGCCACTCAAGACTTTGTCTCTAAGTGTGATTCATGCCAAAGGAGAGAGAACATCACCAAAAGGAATGAGATGCCTCAAAACCCAATTCTAGAGATGGAGGTGTTTGATGTGTGGGGTATTGATTTCATGGGACCATTCCCATCATCTTTTGGCAATAAATACATCCTTGTAGCTGTTGACTATGTCTCCAAGTGGGTGGAAGCTGTAGCAAGTCCCACCAATGATTCTAGAGTGGTGATCAAGATGTTCAAAAGCACCATCTTTCCAAGGTTCAGAGTTCCAAGAGTTGTCATCAGTGATGGAGGCTCTCACTTCATCAACAAGCTATTTGAAAGTCTTCTCAAAAAGAATTGTGTAAAGCATAAGGTTGCAACTCCCTACCATCCTCAGACAAGTGGTCAAGTTGAGATCTCCAACAGAGAAATCAAGTCTATTTTGGAGAAAACTGTGGGGACTACAAGGAAAGATTGGTCTATTAAGCTAGATGATGCACTTTGGACTTATAGGACAACAGCTTACAAGACCCCTTTGGGAACCACACCTTTCAACCTTGTGTATGGAAAGGCTTGTCATCTACCAGTTGAGCTTGAGTACAAGGCATTATGGACTGTCAAGTTGCTGAACTTTGACATCAAGAGTGCCAAGGAGAAGAGACTTCTCCAACTAAATGAGCTTGATGAGATATGGCTTGAGGCTTTTGAGAACTCAAGGATTTACAAGGAGAAAACCAAAGCTTTTCATGACAGAAGATCTTGAAGAGAGAGTTCAGTGCTGGAGATCAAGTGCTTCTCTACAACTCTAGACTGAAGTTGTTTCCCGAGAAGCTCAAGTCAAGATGGTCCGGTCCTTTCAAGATAAAGGAAGTTAGGCCATATGGGGCAATTGTGTTATGGGATAACAATGGTGGAGACTTTACAGTCAATGGACAAAGAGTTAAGCTCTACATGGGAACCACAATGGAGGAGAAAAGAATCTCGGTTTCACTCTCCGACCCCATCACCGCCTAGCCAAAGGGAAGCAAAGTCAAGCTAGAGACTTAAAACAAGCTCACTTGGGAGGAAATCTCATGTCTATCCTTGTACATACTTCACTAAAAAAAACAAAACGCGGGATAGGTGGCGCGGGGTCCTTTACCTGCTCGTACGAATTTGGTCGGAGACAGCAATCCGATGCGGGATGACCCACGCGGGTTGTCTTACCCGCGTCGCTTCGTCGTAGGCTCGATGCGGGATGGATCGACGCGGGTTCCCTTACCCGCTCGCACGAATTTGGTCGGTGACAAAAATCTCACGCTGGTTCCTCTACCCGCTCGCACGACTGGGTGAAGCACGCGGGGTCACACGAGTTTCTCCTACCCGCGTCGACTGGTCAAAACCCGCTCAGGTATGATTTCTACCCTTAACCCCGGTGACCCGACCCGACAACCCGACAAACCGACCCGGTTCAACCCTAAAACACCCCCTACCCGCGTCTCTCTCTCTCCCTTTTCCTCTATCTCTCTTTCACAAAACATTCAAACCTCCCACACCAAATCACCCCATATCTCACTCAATTCTCCACCAAATCACTCCATTCTTTTTCCTAAATCCAAGATTTCGTCCCTGTAGTCTATTTTCTTGTTTCACATCTTCATTTCCTTTCATCCAAAGCAAGGTATTGTATCATAAAGTTCAATTTCGTAGGTCTCATGAACCCTAGAAATTTGAACTTGAAATTTGTTCTTTCTCTTGCTTGATACTTGTGAAATAGACTAGGAAAAGCTTATATATCATGTTGGGTTGTTGATTATATGGTGAAATTGAGTTGAATTTGAACTTTGATAAATTAGGGTTCATGAGATTTGGGGATTTTTCGAAATTGCTATATTCCCATATGATTTTGGTTTGGTTTGGTTAGTTAGGGTGTTTGAGAACTTAATTAGAGAACTTACCAATTGAAGAACTCATTTGATGCTTAAATTTTGCTTAAAAGCCTTATTCTTTGCTTATGATCATATCTTGTGTGCAATGTGATAGTTTTGTTAAAGCTGAATCATTATGAATTGAATTCACATTTGCATTGTCAAGTTTCCTTCTTCCATTTGCTTATCCTTTTCCAAAGTTTAAAATTTTCAGGTACAAATGGGGAGAAAGGACCAACAAAAGATGGAAGCTGAGAAACAAGAGCTTGCAAGGCAAGAGACTGTTAGACATGGGAAGTCTCTAACCTCCGTATATACAACGGGAGGAACTTCTAGGCAGCAAGTCTTGGCAGCAAAGAAGAGAGAAGGCAAGCAAGTTATCACAGTTAAGAGTGTGGATGCTGGTGGTAGAAGGTCAGCCCCTGCCAAGAGGTCAAAGGAACCGAAAGGCAAAGGGGTAGCTCTTCCTCAAGAGGAGGAGAATGAGAACATCACTGAAGAAGACCAAGCTCCGCACAAGAAAGCCAAAGTGTCTAAGGGGAAGAAGGTTGACACTGAGAGGGATAGAACCAAGACACCAACTGAAGATGAGCTATGTGGGCATTTGAAGAATGGTGTGTTGTGGCCTTCAACTCGATTTGCGGATATCAAGATCATGGAAGAGTTGGAGATAGATGACGACATTAAGCAAATGTTGGATCACATGAACATGCAAAGCTTCTTCACTATGGTCTATCCTACCTATGAAGATGAGTCATGTCAGTTCTTGGCATCATTGGTGGCCACTTTTCACACCACCAAACATGTGAGGCAAGGATGGGGAAAGATCAAGTTCAAGGTCCATGGGAAGGTTTACAACATGACTTTCAAGGAGATTGGAGAAGCGCTTGGTCTTAAGGATTTGGAGGAATCATCCATCCCCATCCTATATGATGCTCCCAGGGAAGAGAGCATTGCTAGAATGGTTTGGAAGGTGTTGGCGGGGAAGACTCGCAAGCCAAGCCGTGAGAAGAATGCTTCCATTCGTCACCCTTCAGTGTGCTATCTCCACCGGTTAATTGTCCACACCATCTGTCCAAGAAAGGAACCAAGCACTGTTAATGATGAGGAGCTACAACTTCTTCACCAAACCGTTCAGCATTATGCTCAT
>NC_027749.1:27151795-27163927 GCF_000695525.1 Brassica oleracea var. oleracea | reverse complement strand
TCATTGCTTCAGTTCAAAGATATACCCTTAGAAGATGATCCAACTGGTCCCGCCTTCTTAGACGCAAGCTACTTGAAGAAAGCTCAGTACTTCAGTGGAAGGTTCAATGGAACTTGCATCTACTCTTACATACAGTCTACAAGGGAGGTTGAAGTGCTTCTCCCAAACACCGACCTAACAAGCTTGACTAGGACTGGAGCTATTAGCTTTGATATTGGGAGCGAGCACTTCCTTGGACTCCATGGTCCTCTAGGCCCCATGAGATCTCCCAAGAAGAAGAAGACAGCAGATAAATGTGGTGTGTTCCAAGAAGACGCTTCCGGTCTAAACTCCGAGCTCCTCTATGGTCCTCCTCGTTACCACTTTGAGCAGCGCCCGGGAGCTCTTCCCCATGGACCCTTTCGCCAAGCTCATGAGCATATCAGCAACCTCCAACGATGGAACAAGGCTCAGGACAGAACTATCTTCAAGCTCAAAGACAAGTGCAAGGCATTGAGTAAGACCGTGAAGAGACAAACAGAAGCTTCAGCTCAGTTCATGAAGAAGGTAGCTGATATACTAACTAGAGAAGCTATAGCGGGATGTTCATCATCAGACTTTGACTTCCTTACTCAGCAGCCTCAGCCTTCAATTGGTCCTTTAGCACTCAGACTTCCCGCCACCAAGAAAGAGTTTCTCCGCCAGAAGAGAAGCCCACCAGCTCAACCATCTGATTCAGGAAACAAATCTCCATCCCTTGCCTCTACAGATGAGGAAGCTGACACCGAGGATGAGGCATCGGCCTCTTCCCACACTTCATAGAGAGGTACTCCACCACTTTTCCATTGTATATACCAGTTTTTCTTTGCATTTATCTCTCTTTTCGATATCTCCTTCAACTTCCTAACACAGAGACTGTGTGAACTAAGTTTGGGGGAGGTATCAAGTATTTGATCATGTTTTCTTTGATGATTTGAGTCTCATGCATTGCATTGTACATACATATATGCATAGAAAAAACCAAAAAAATTGAAAAAAAAACACAAAAAGAAATATGTAGTTGCATCACTTGCACTTTTAAGATTGAGTCTAGAGCATATAGGTTACATTCACTTGCATTGGGAACAATGATTTAAAATTCCTTGTGAAATAACTCTTGTCTAGAACTCAAAGTGACACCCTAGTTAAACATATCAAGTAGCTTAAGCATCTCTTGAAAGCCTTGCACGTTTCGACCCTTGAAAACTCTTCTTGAAACTTGTTTGCTTGCTTGATATTGGCATTGTACTTAAGATCAGCTCCAATTTGAACTTGGCTTGAATGAACTTAATCTCTCTTGCATATGGGCATTTGCATACTTGATCATGGATCTCATACACATTTGGGTTATCTTATTCCTTTATACCAATCTCTGTTAACCCAAATGGCACTCCACACCCTACAACCCTGACCATTCGTTGAGAACAAACATTGAATTGCATGAGTGAGGCCTCTCTTGATAGCTTGTCATGTGCAAAATCTTGAGAGTATTGGAGGCGACATAGGTTTATTCTCATCTCTTTCTAACACAAAGAGTTAGCATTTGGGGATGGTGAGAGGGGTTTGTGTGTTCCAAATTTCAATATCTTGGGTTTGGGGAGTGAGAAAGATGAGAGAGATGAGCCAAATAGTACAAATAGAAAAGAAAACTCTTGGGACAAAAAAGAAAGTATGAATGAAAGTATGGAGCTCTAGATTATGAAACCAAGAACCTTCCCTCTTATTAAAAAAAAAAAAAAAGGAGAAAAAGAATCAAAGAGAAGGTGGGAAAGGAAATGAGAAAGAGTTAGAGCTTGTAAAAAGTGAATTAAAGTCCCTAGTGGTTGAGTCAAAAAACAAAAAGATTTGTTCATTAGGTGAGTGATTTGAGGGGTTTATTTTGGTTTAGAGATGATGATAAACAGGGTAGAAGTTGTTATCACTTATAACAAAGGGGATAGAATGATGAGAATGAATCTATGTATGCATGAGTTGCTTCTAATCTTAGATAAATTTTGCATAATGATCAAGCTCCTTGTTTTTGAGTGATAACCACTTTGAAATGATAACATTTGAACCCTTCTCTTCATTCATATTAGACCATTGCTTACCTAGCCAAATGATTAAGATCATGTGCCCATTTGTGAGAATTCACCGAGAATTCACTTTGTGTGTGTGTGTGTGAATCAATGTGAGAGCTGGTTGAAGGGACTTGCTAGTTGATGAGTATTGCGACTTGTGAGAGGCATAAGAGCAGAGATAGGCCTAGAGAAGCTAGAGTATAATAAGAGAGTTGCTCATGCTATTTGCTATGTTTCTTTAGGATGTTAAGTTGAGTGCTAAGAAGTGTTACTTTTGGCTATGAGTTCCCACCTTCAAACCTCTCTCCTATTTGAGTTCTGGCAAGTTCACTTGAGGACAAGTAAAGAACAAGTTTGGGGGAGTTGATATCTTGCATATTTGCATTGTTTGAAATCTCCAATTTACACATATTGATCATATAGATTAGGAATTTAGCATCTTTAGGATCCATATTGCATTCATATGTCTTTATCAGGTATTGGAGTGTCCTATGGAGTGATTGGAGGTGTTTGGAAACATTTTGGTTAAAAAGGAGTGAAGAATGAACATTGTTCCGGATCAGACGAGTTCAACTCGGGTTAAGCCAACGCGGATTCACTCACCCGCGTCACCGAGTCGAGAGGACGCAACATGAGCTCCAGCGCGGGTCGAACGACGCGGGATCCATTACCCGCGCGCATGAAGAAGCAGCATCATCGACGATCCAACGCGGCTTGGATCACGCGGGATGGCCTACCCGCACGCACGAGAATGGAGCTGCTCGATGTCTTGACGCGGGTTGAGCTCACACGGGTTCCCTTGCCCGCGTCACGAAGAGAAGGAACCAATAGAGTCACGCGGGATCGCCTACCCGCGCGCATGACGGAGAAGCCTCGACGACGATCCGACGCGGGTTGGTTGACGCGGGTTGTGCCCGTCCATTTCTACCCGAGTCGAAACTTATCTTTAGTCGGATTTTAATGTTTTTAAGGGGCGTTTTAGACTTTTTAATGGAAACCATTAGGTTTACCAAAGACATATAAATACTCTTGTAATCCCAAAGTTGTGACTGATCTTGTTTTATATCTAATCAAAAAAGGAACCTTTAGGTAAAAAGATCTAATCTTGATCATTATCCTTTGTGATTGCTTTGTTAATTTGATCATTAATCATGATTAACACCAAATCATCATTGATTTTGGGGTTTATCATGAAGATTAGTGAGTAGTCATATTTGGATTCATGGGCTAGGGAGACTAAGGGTGATTAGGCTAGATCTAAGGTGTTGTAGCACAGATCCATCTTGTTCCTTGCTATTAAAATGTTTTTAATGCAGTTTTAGAGTTGGTCTCTCTAAAGTTGAGCCTTAGGCATTTCACACCGATAGGTGTTCGATGAAATGCCTGAACCAACTCTACTATGCTTTTAACACTCTTTACCAATGAGATTTGATGTTAAAAGTGTTAAGATGGCTAATGGACTTGAAATTAATGATTGCTTAGATAATATTCAACCAAAGAGATTTGATGCTTGAGTTATCTTAGTGAATGAGCATTCATCTAGAGATAGAATTTGTTTAGGATTGTTTCTAGGTCTAAGGTTAATAGATTGATTGAAAGATACCACCTTTAGATTGAAACTTGATCACCCAAGATCAATTCCCTAGGCCCATGAGTTCTCCCACCTCATAAGAAAGGAAAGCTTTGTTCTTTATTGCATTTTAGTAGTATTCTAGTTCAAAACCATCTCACCAATTGATAGCACTTAGATTAAACATGGTCCTGCATTCCCTTTGCTTTAGAATCACTTAGAACTGGTTTGACATCCTTTATACTATAACATTTGATTAGGAGCCTTGAAAACTCTTAACATCAGTTTATCATTTAATAAGTAAAAAAATTCTTAGTTTATACATAGTTTACATATACTAGAATGATAAAGTATTATTTTTATCGGTATACTCTTAAGTAACTAAACCTCAAAAGAGTAGGTTAACCAAGTAAGTAACTTGTTTTGTTTTTCTAAAATTAGATGAATTTTAGACCGAATTGGTGAATATATACTAGACAAACATTTATATTTTGAGTCTGTATTTATAAAATCTATAACAGCTTGATATATTAGATTTGAACACTAACTTGTGAATAGAGTTTTCTGGTGATTTTCTTCAAAAAATTGATTCGTAGATATGTATCTGGAGTGAAACTAATTTTTATAGATGTCCATGTTTTTTAATTGACACTTATGTAATTCACCAAATTCACAGAAGAAGTTAAAAAATAAACAAAATTTATATCAGTGAAACAAAAAAAAGTGAAAGCACAATTTTCTAGAGGTAGAAAATGAAATCACTTATAGAGAGTCAATAGTAAACAAAGCGAGAGCAGAAAACCTAATCCACTTTTGTCATTTTACAACCGATGTTGCCTATCTGATTTTGGTGATTTGTTTTGTTGATTTGTGTCAACCGCAAAACCATTCTGGCCACATGCTCCACAATCACCATTCTGGCCACATGCTCCACAATCTGTTTTTCTTTTTGTGCATATATATGAAGTGTTAAAAATAATTAAAATGAGTTGTAATACGTTAACTCTTTAACAACGATTATACAATTAAGAGACCAACATTTGTATTCGTCATATTACAATCGATAAAAATTGTAGTTGCAAAATGTTAAAACCATTTAATGAACAAACATTAACATAAAAAACTCACGGCGCATGTGCGCGGATTATCATCTAGTCGATTTGATATTCTTTAAAGTATTCAATAAGTATATTACTGACCTTCTTTTTGTTTTTGATGTTCACCTTGAATAATGTCAGACTTTTTAGTCCATTAGGAGTATATTGTTTCTTGATGATGTGCGATATCATGCCAAGAAAATAAACATTGAAAATATAGTTAAAAATGTTTACGTCAACACAAACAAATGAGTGGTGGAAGGTGAGTAAAGTATCTTTACAATATTTTTGATTCCAGTTATCTGAAACACATGTATACAAAACATATACATATGTTAGTTAATCCTTTTGAAAAAAAAATCCTGCAAGCACCAAGTACTTGGTGTTCATATATAAAAATCACATCCGCACGGGTGTTCATATATATAAGTCTATTCATATATATATATATATATATGTTAGGTTTGTTTATATGATACTCAATATCGGTTAAATCACACAAAGTAAAATTATCCAATGTAATTAATATTTGGACTTATTAACAATTATGCAATACGTCTAAATTTACATGTTTATCTTATAACATATAGTACATCACAAAAATTTAAACTGAAAACAAATACCTGTACGGTTCCGCGGGTCAAGCTCTAACTTATTTTTAAAGATAAATCGTGATTGATTAACAAGAACAAAATAATTATTAAAAACACCTAAAACCATTTCCAATCAACCCATATATTAATCTATTAAAAATGTAAGTTCAAATTAAATATTAATAACTCTTCAATCTTATTAAAGTTGAAGTGCCAATATGAACTAATCCTTGAAATAACTTTTTTATTACACCTAATGCCGTTAGAAACTAACTAATCCTAATTTTTAGCATTAATTATTTTTAACAAAAACTTCCTTAAAAATACAATCAACTAATTTTTTTATTGTCAACATTAATGATTGTTTCAAATGACAATATATCTTAATAAATTCTTTCTTAAACTAAACACTTAATTAATTTTATCCATAATTTATTGTATATATATAAATTAATACAAATAATATGATATAAAACAGTATAAAATCATTTTTACCATTTCGTAAATATTAAAACAAATCATTTTTTCCTATGAAAAACAAGTAGTCCGTTTATATCATAATAATTACTATTTTCAAAATTTTAAATATTAATGCGCATGAGTAATATAAAACTGATCCGCCTTTGGTTATCATCAATCTGCTTCTTCGACCGGTTCTCCTCACTTGATGAACTCGTGCTCTCCAACTCCGGGAAGAAGTAAGCCCAGCCATCCTCAGTGTGGTGTTCAGTTTCTCTCAATCGGTGCCGGTTCCTGTCGTAAACTTCTTTTAGATCTGAAGAACTCCGAAGTCTCTCCAAGGCTCCGACATGTGCCCAAAGTTTCGGAACACCGATTTGTGTAGGACCTTAATTTACAAGGGGGCACAATCAGAATAATTGTGAGATAGATTATAAAAAACATTGAATAAATACAGAAATACCATGGATTAATGGACAATGAGTTTTTGCAGAGTCGAGACTTAGGAATCTCTTTCCTTAACTCAAAAAAGTCCCCGTAGTGTGACGGTTGTATGGTGATTAGAGTCCCAGGATAAAACTGCATCTTTCTTCTATTCACATCACTTGAATAAGAAGTCTAGCAAACCTTTATTCTATGTGTACTCTCATCAAAAACTGAAAAATAAATAAAGAGAAGAGTGGAAGAGATTGTTGTTGTTCACTTTTTTCACCGTCTATGTTAGTAGAATGAGAGGAAGCATTATATAGCTTAGGAAAGATGCCAAAAACGTTTTTGGTCTTAGTGGAGATAAATATTGAATTAATTTTTGGCATTAACCACAAAACTAATCAGAAATTAAAGAGAATTTTTAGCTTGGTGACCAAGTCTCATTCTTAACAAAAATTAATGACTTTTGACTAAGTTTATTCTCTAAAAGATTTGTTTATTTTTATAATCAAAATTTTGTGTATGTAGTGATTAATTACATAAAATAAAACTTTGAATAAAAATATCGGTTGTTGGATCATGATCCATATACCCGAACCGTTATCTAAACTGAACTCAAGTCCGAGGTTACATTAACTCAACTTGGTGTGCGCGCTTGGTTTAGTATAGATTCACATTTTTCTATAATTGCCTAAGGTTAGCAACCTTGTTAGACTTCTCCGCATTATCCATTTTGTGCTATTAAATCAACAATCTTAGGACAAACATTTCTCATTCAAACAAACTCTAATTTTAACACATGTATTAAAATTGAGCTCCAACACTTTGCTCCTACGTATCTTCTCTACAGAATCATCACTGGATCGACCCCTGCAACACCACATCCTCCTTCGCCTTGCACCGAAAGCACAGAGCTGTATACGCTAAGTTCTCCAACCGTTTTGCTTCGAAAGTGCTCATTGTTGTTCAAATATCTGGTCTGGTCTCCAAAGACTCTGACATACTTTGTATCCCCGCCTTTGTCTCCCCCGGCTAGTGCTCTCTCCGCCTTGTTTCCGCCCCTGTCACAGGTTATGGCACCTGTAAGGCTGATTTCGTCTTCGTCGTATCCGTCTGTTTACCCTTTGTACCTCTACGTACGGACTCCATCAGACTTACACCATCTATGTCTCACCTGCTCCTCCTTTGTGATTCTTGGATCCTTTGCCTCACAAGTGCATTATTGTACTCAATACAGTCGTTGTGTGCTTCATATATAACTTAACCGATCTTGATGACCAGTGGCTCAGCCTCGGTCCCATTAAAGCTTCTTGGCTCCGATATGGCTGCTATGAAGACCTTGATGCTGACCCTGCATATCTAAACAGAAGGCAGTTTCTTTTGGTAGCTCCGAGAAGTGAAATTGGATTCTTAAGGTCTGTATTATCTGTGAGCTGTAACCGGTGCTGCTCACTCACCCTTAATCCTCTGTCTATCTCCGACTCACCTAATCGTCTCCTTTATGGTTTGACCCCACACTTCATGTTCACGCCATCAACTGTCAACTCTTTATTTGTTTGGTAATTGTAGCATTTGTTCTTACCAACGAGTTCTCTGGAACCGGAGTTCATGGCACATCTCTCTTTTTCCAAGACACCTTAGTGGAGTTTCCATCCCCGCTCTCAAACCAAGCCAGCATACATAGCTCATCATCTTCTAGCCTCAGCCACAAGTATGCAACCGTCTTTCTCGTTGAACAATGTGTTCTCCGGCACATTTGAGATTCACCTAGTCTCCCGGAGTATCATCGTCAGTATTGAATTGATATGGGTTATTTAATGGACTGCATGGCCAAATCAAGCTTTTCAATGAGCATAGCCAAAGCTTGGATCTTCACAGGACAATCCGGATCAAGCAACACCCGAGGGAGGATCGACCACGCAGGACACTGCTCTAGCGCTTCGATCCGCTCTTCTCACCGCAGTGAACCTTCCGTTATCAACACTCAAGATGCTCTCTTACAACTCAACTCTCGTTAGAGCTATTAACAACAACATCCAGAACAAAGAGATCTATGGTATTGTGAAAGATATCCAACAGTTCTCTTATGGTTTTGTCCATATCTCGTTTCTTCATTTTCTTCGTTGTTGTAACGTTGATACCAATCGTTTGGCAAAACCCACTTTAGAAAATTCTAGTGTTATGGACCCAACGTTTGGGCCAGAACTTGGGCTGAGGTCTCGTTGTTTAATGAATTTGCGCACAGAAAAAAAAAACCTTTTTAATGTTGGAAAACTGTTGCACAAACCTCCAATACTAATGTTAACGATCTCTGTGAAAAAATATTGGCCATGAAATGAAAATGATTTAGTAAAAAAAAATGAAAATGATATATTCAAGTGAAAAATTCATCGAGTCTTCCAGCTCGTAGACCCCAATCCGTCATCACTCAAGAATACTATCTTACTACTTGGTTTAAGTATTTCCAGCCTTAGCTAGCTTTATCTCACTTATGCATCTTTCACATGTGTGTATTTTGTAAGCTTCGTTTTCTTTATTTTATCTGTAAGACTGATGTCTCTTTCAAGGGAGGAGGAATATTTTATAAATGGTATTTACAGAAAAAGGAAAGTTCATCGAGTCGTTTCTCCAGCACCCATGTGAAAATAACTTGCAACATAAATAAAGTAAAATATTCATATCACCTTGTACTGTATTTGATTCCCGAAAGACGGTCAGCAAAAGCCATTTTCTCTGTATGATTAATTATTATCTGTGGTCGATTCCCGCTATGAAATTTGTCACTCACATGTAAAATGAAACAACAACAACAATGTGAACAGGTGAAAATAAATCCGTATAATTAATCAACAAAAAAACAACCAAAAAACACCTAAAAACGTGGCGAAAATAAGTGTCGCTATATAAGAGACGTGTAGAATACTACACAGTCCCAATTAGGGAACCTTGATCACACAGAAATAAGAAATTTTATCAAATACTATAACCAATTTTGATTCATTACAAAATCTAAAAATCATGTGAGTAGCTTTGTCACGTGTAATAACTATTTCACTCTTTTGGTTGTGCATGACAATCATAATCCCAAGGAGACGGGAACATAGACGGTTATCAGTCTCCATACACGTACGAACACTAACTGTCTCACTTTATTTGTCGTCATCAAAACAACCAAAAACACTTAAAAACGTGGCGAAAATAAGTACTAACTAAAAAATGTGAACAGGTGAAAATAAATCCGTAAAATACAATGGTAAAAATGAAGATTGGGTTAAAAGAAAAAGTTCTCTTATAAATTGAAGTATCTGGCGGAAGGCAAAATCCCACGTCGGTCAAAAGCATCCAATCAAGAATCACAATTTTAGTGATACATCTCTAGCTTAGTTTCTTCTAACTCAAAATGTCGACAGCACTTCAGATCCACGCAAGCGGAATCAAATTACCGGTCTCACTTATTCCTTGTACTACCAAACAAATCTCTAGGGCTAGTAAACGTGTTGGTAGGATCAGATGCTCCGCCACCACACCAAATAAAAAGTACACCATTGCCGTCCTCCCCGGTGATGGCATCGGCACTGAAGTCACTCCAGTTGCCGTCGAAGCTCTCCGCCTCGCTGGCTCTCTCGAAGGTTACTATAATTAATTATATTACAATAAGTTTTGTTAATATAATCAATTCAAGAGTTTCCTTGCTTCGGAAGTAATGTGTTTAAAGTGATTTTCCTTGGTTTTTATAGGAATTGATTTCGAGTTTAAGGAGATGTTGGTCGGTGGTGCCGCTTACGAGGCCACCGGAGTTCCGTTCCCGGAAGAAACCCTAAAAGCATCTCTTGAGTCCGACGCTGTTTACCTAGGAGCAGTTGGTATCACCAAAAAGATGTAAGTACAACTTACACACACACATATATATATATTTACGATGAGATATATTAAGATGTGTATGCGTAATTAAAGGCCGTCGTCGGATCATCTACCGAAACATCTAAGGCCTGAAGTTGGCCTGATGCGTATCCGAAGAGCTCTCGGAGTATATGCTAATCTCAGACCCATCACCGTCTTTCCTCGGGTAAATCAGTTGATATACACATGTATAAATGTAATTAACTATATACTATAACAACTCATATATATATAATTAATATTTGTGGTTAATTGTGCTAAAAAGTTATTGGAAGCTTCCTCTTTGAAAAGGAGTGTGACGGAAGAGGTTGACTTTATGATCATAAGAGAGCTCGCTGGAGGTTTGTTTATGACAATACAAACTGTTTTTAATTACTACTTGTCTCAATAGAAATAGTTATATTAACTGAATGATATGAAATTTAAAACGCTAGGTTTGTATTATGGAAAGCCAAGAGGCTTTGGAATCAACGAAAAGGGCGAGGAGACCGGTTTCTGCACCGAGATTTATTCCAGTAGCGAGGTATACTTAGTTAGCTGTTGCTCAAGAAAAAAGAACTTAATTAGCTAATCATATAACACTAAAATTCAAAGTTTCTCTGCATTAGCCAATAATAATTATTTACTTAGAGTTAATTGTTCCTTTAATTAGGTTGATCGTGTCGCTCGAATTGCATTTGACATGGCAATGGAACGACGTGGCAAAGTCTGCTCAGTCGACAAAGCTACCGTCTTAGAAGTAATTTCGACAATTTATACAAACTAATATATATTTTAATAACAGGTCGTCAGAAATTCCTTTTTTTTTATTTTTGGGGTTGGATTAATATATAGTCGTCGAGGTTGTGGAGGAAACGAGTGACGATTATGTCGGAAGAGTATCCAGAAGTTGATCTGTCGCATATGCTAGTGGACACATCTGGCATGGAGCTGATTCGGTACCCCAAACAAGTACGTCACGTTTTAGTTAGTGAACTTAATTCGATTTACAGTGTAAAAACTATAATCTTAATTTAATTAAAACCGGTTTTCAGTTCGACGTACTCTTGACATCGAATGTCTTTGGAGATATCTTGTCGGATGTTGCAGCTATGATCACCGGCGGCATTGGAATGCTTCCCTCCGCCTGCATCGGAGGCCCGGTATTTATAAAAAAAATATACACACATATAAATTACCCCTTAATAAAACATATTATTATTTAATCTGTATGTATACATGCCTAATATTCATGCAATATTTGATAAAGGGACCGCAACTCTTCGAACCTGTTCACGGTTCAGCTCCTGACATCGAGGGAGAGGTAACACTTAATTAAATCACTAAACTTCGATGGTTATATATGACTTTTGTGGAGGGTACGTAAAAATTGAAATTAAAATGATTTGTAAATTATAGGACGTAGCAAATCCACTGGCTGCGGTTCTCACGGCCGTGATGGTTCTGAGGTATGGTTTGAAGGAAGAAGCGGTCGCAAAACGCATAGAAAATGCTATTTTTGATACCTTAAACGAAGGTTTCAGAACGCGTGATATTCCCACTCCCGGAGCCGTAAGCTTTTTTGCTTAATTGATTAATTAGGTTAAATTTCGCCGTTTTATATGATTTTTAACGATCATTGACGATTAATGTGACAGAAAATTGTGGGATGCAAGAAGATGGGTGAAGAAATATTGAAGTCGCTTTACGTCAGAGTTCCGTCGCATCAATTGAACTAGCATCACAAAACCAACATCTCATAGCCTGCCGACAATTATCCATGAACTGATTGATCAATTTTAATGTCGTTAGTATTATTGTGTTGTTGCATGAAATAAAACGACACGTCTCAATGTTGAGACTTGCTTGGTCCTTGTAAAAATATCTGTTACTATGCATTCAATATATTATTGGCGTGGTTTAGTTTTATTTCCCCACATTGATTAATGATTGTTTGGTCGGGTACTCTTTTCCTATGATACACAGGAGACAGGACAAAATACTATTGTATGTTTGTGCTCCCTCCC
>NC_027749.1:27148883-27151790 GCF_000695525.1 Brassica oleracea var. oleracea | reverse complement strand
CCCCCCCCCCTTAAAAACACAACAAATCATTTTTGGAGTAATTTCACATGGAGCAACATGACCGAAATAGAAACATGACCGAAATAGAAAACACTTTTTAGACCGACACCAGTTTTTAGATGCTTTCGAATACTTTGCAAAAATTTACATCTTCAGAGTGTTACCAAAGTTACAAACTGATTAAATTTATTGAAACATAGCATTAGATCATCCACAAGTTGTTTCTAGATGAGTTTTATAGATAAATATATATTTTAAGTAAAAAAAATAGAGGAAATATAACATTATCATTTCTCAAACAAGAGATTCAATCCCATTTTCGAAATACTCTCTGCCATTTGTCACACTAACAGAATTGATTTTTTTATTATTAAATTTTATATTGTGAATTCTATTGAGTTCCTACATTTTTTTTAGTTATGATTACATTGTTTTTTTTTTGTGATTGATTACATTGTTGCATAACTAAAAAAATTTAAGAATGTCTTTTTATATATATGATGATATAAATATATTTTTTTAAAAATAGAGGCAAAAATTATTTGTTATATATATGCATATGTATTTAGTATGGGACGTTTGCGAATAAAGGGTACGATAAATAATTGCAGGAAAGCGACACTGTTCACTGTTGTTAGGGCTAAACTAAAGAAAAGGACGATGATATTTTTTTTATAATTAATCACGTGGATAAAATCTGAAGGAGACGTGTGCGATTCTCAAGTAGACTGGCGTCTATTGCTTGGGAGCTGGGACCAAAGAATGAGTATGAAGACAAGAACAAGGACGATATGATCTTTTATAATTAACGAGTACGATAAAGACAAGAAAAAGTTATAAATGTGATATACTATGAGAATCGATAAAGACGAGAAAAAGTTATAAATGTGATATACTATGAGAATCCGTCCTATCCCACGGATCCAAGCTCACAGTCTTCCAAATCAATTGGTCACAATTTATCTTGTGAAAATGTTGTTAAAAGGTGAAGTTTTGGGTTTCACAGACGTCAAACACACAAATAACCTACATAGGAGGAATCATGGAGATCTCACATGTGAGAGATTAGGATCGGTGTCATGTAGGACTGTGAAACTAGGTCCACAGGACATATTGTCAGACATAAATTATGAATGTGACATAACACATTCACGTACCAATAATTCGAGGAAACATTTACAGCCTTGGACACAAGTTTTTTATTACATTCTAGGTTACTTCTTGCTCTCAACACTCTTTTTCATACACTTTAACACTTATTTCTTACATTTTCACACATGAAAATACCAACATGTCTTTTGCTCTTCTCTTGTTTATATTGCTCCTCGAAAAGCATAGTTCTCTTTGTACCTCCACCACCAGATCACATATATGTTTCTTCACGTACGATCTCCCACGAAAATTAAATCTCGCGATGATGGATCTTCAAAGCTTAGATGTCGAGCCTATCACCACCAAGATTTTCCCATTCTGACCCCAGACTTCCGGGATCAAGAAATCGTCGACCACTAGCTCATGGTCTTGCTTCTCACGGCGGCGATTAAGAGAAAGAGGCGGTTAGGGTTTTGATTTGGTTTTGAAATACTGATTTTGATTATTTAGGTTTTGTAATCCCTCTCTTGAATCAGAGCTCAGAGATGTCGTTGGGTTTTTGAAATCTCTCGCACTATGAGAAATCTGGTGTGCTGAAAGGAGCTGCAACTGATTCCGGTGATGCGTTTATCTCGGTAGGAAAAAATGTCTCATTCTTCGCCTCCATAATCCTCATTTCAAATCAAGGCTTGTGTAATGACCCCAAACTATCCCCAAAGGCCACATTTGGTTTCTTTAAAAAGAGAGAGAGAGAGAGGGGGAGAGAGAGAGGGAGAGAGAGAGAGAGTGAGAGAGAGAGAGAGAGAGAGAGAGAAAGCTCACCAGGAGTCCTCGCCGGAGCCACCGCACGCCAGGACGTCGTCAAGCTCGTCATCACCATCAACCGCAGCTCGAGGTAACCGGAAACCGCCATGTGTTTGAGTTATGTTTCGGTCGTTTTAGTAAATCGGTCATAACTTTCTAACCGTAGTGAATCTCGTGCATCCAAGGCCATCATCGTGTTCCTCTCGTCAAGACGAAGCCGTAGACACCAACCGCGTCACGATCGGAGCCCGGACGAAGCCGTACGCGCCTCCGGAAGTTTCACCTCCGCGCGCACGGGAGTTCCACGCGCCGCCGCCGGACCACCGTCCTCCGCCGCAGCGCCGCCGCCGGACCACCGTTCTCCGCCGCAGCTCCGCCGTCGCCGCCGGCCAACTTACCGGTAAGCCGCCGCCGTAGCTCCGCCGTCGCCGCCGATGACCGACACCGGTGACTCGCCGGCGACTCGCCAACTCGGCCGAGTCGACCCGGTGAGTCAACTCGGTTGACTCGGTTAACCGGTGGTTTGACCGGTTTAAATCGATTTCGATTCGGTTAGGTTAAACCGGTCGGTTAAAATCAATTGGTAATCGGTTAGGGAAAACCGGATTAATTAATTAATTAATCAATTAATTAATTAATTAAATAATTGATCTTTGACCAGCGGGTTGACTTTTCCGTAAATACCCGTTTTAAACCGTTCGAAAGGCGTTCTGACTCGAAATTTCGATCTGATTTCAGATTTGGAGTCCATTTGAGCAGCTGGAGTTCATATATACCACTTCTCTTCATTGCTAAGGTGAGGGCTACTCCGTTAAATCCCGAGCTAGTTTAGTACTACCGTTATGGAAAGTTTAGTTTCGAAACATGATCCGTCTCTGTGAATCGAGCGTAACTATAGAAAAACCTACAATAACGAATACTGTACTATAATATAAGATCGGTGGTCGTGCGCTTTTTATCTATAGTTTAATCTGTTTTTTTTTGCAATTTGTTTTTCCTTTTTTTTTGTTT
>NC_027749.1:27140523-27148711 GCF_000695525.1 Brassica oleracea var. oleracea | reverse complement strand
CCTACATAGTTGTAGTGCTATGAACTGAGTCAGTGGTTTGCGGTTTAGCATCCCATACCTCACTGGGCGATTCCCCTGTCGCTCACCCCTCCTTATTTTCCCCTTTCAGGTGAGACCGAAGAGCAGGAGTGATTATCGGACTGGTGCTATTGGGCTTTTGGGCTTCTATCGTTTTATCGCTTTTATCGTTATCGGGCCTCCAGGCCTTTGGACTTTTATCGCCTACGTTATTCCTATTTCAGACTTTTGGTTTATATCGACTATTATATTATATGAAGATTATTATTATTTGAGCTGTATTATTATTTTATTTTCGCTTTTATCAATTTATTTTATTTTGAAAGTGGCGGGTGTCACAGCTTGTCTCATGTTGGATTTTTGTGTGTTTTCTTCTTAGAACTAGATGAATTTCATTTTTGCGATGTTTAGAAAATCAGTCATTTAATTAAGTTGCAGTTACATCTATAACATGTAATTCTCTAAGATTCGTTTTGTATTCAAGAAATCCAAATAAGTTAAGGTTTTTGCCTCTAAGGATGGTGTTTTCTTCTCCACTTCAGGGACTAGTAGTCCAGTGAGAAATTAAATTCTGTCTAGATTTAAATTGAAAGAAACGTCTGGAACTCACGCCAATGATAACACAGTAAAACCATGATTTGATTTTATAAGTTATTGACGGTTTGGTAATGTGATATTACCCTTATGTTATATCCATGTGTACACTTTATATGAGATATATGAGATGTTATGTAAACAATTTATCCATAAGATGCAATGTGAACCACCTTTCGCATACTTTTTTCAAACATGACTATTTTATACACATATGTACACTTATATTATATTGTACATGTGGTTTTGGCAAGAAAAAGTATTTCCTGAAGCTTTCAACAAAGCAATCCACTTAGAGTAAGATTAACCTGGACTCTTAATTTGAAGTTCTTAACTTATGATTTTACACTTTTTTTTTACAATTTTCAACTAAAAGCCGGCTCTCTTATTTAAGAGACAGTTCTTAACTTTTCTTAGTTAAGAAACGGTTCTTAGCTGAAGCTAAGAACCCCACCCTAAGAGCCCGGGTTAATCATGGCCTTATAATTATTTCATGTCGAAATAATCATACCGTGTCTTAGACAATTGGGTCCTTTCCAAATAATGTTGCTCAGTTAGGTTACGGCTCAATACAACATTCCACAAAAAATCTAAACCATTATGTCCATGTGTACACCATCTGGCCATGTCCACATGTACAGCGTCTAGCCATGTCTACACCATCTAGCCATGTCCATGTGTACATTGCTACGCTTCCTCAAGAACTATCCGTGTACACTGCTGCGGTTCTTCTACGAACTGTCCATATTTTAAACTTCATTCTTATTGTCATAACAAGCCGGTTCCCATTCAAATACGCTACCAAATCTTCCCTTATATTTCACACCCTCTGCCAAGCCAATAATCACTAGATCCTGCAATGGGTATCATGCACAACTCATTTCAGTGTGCTTAACCACAGCAGGTGTCTCCTCCAATTTAAATTGTGGTTTCGATACATACATAAACTGGCGGAGACAACGGCGACTGAGGAAAAGGAGGAGCTTACTGGGACCAGAAGAAAGAAAAACTTGTGATATTGACCATGGATGAGTATCTCTCGGGTTGAAATTCTGCGAACCGGGTTGTGGTCAGTTCGTCGAAATCTCAAACTAGGCATGGAAAGATGAATGAGATAAAGATTTTGTGGTTGCAGGTTGTCGAAGTCGCCGTAGCCGTCAACTAAAACTTTGGAAGTTGAGATAAGGAAGGTAAAGACATGATGTAAAGAAAAGAGTATTGAGTCGCCGTAGCCGTCAACTATATCAATTGACTTTACCTTTAATTTTTATCTACAACCATAAAAATTACCAATCGTGTTTTATGTAGTTGTTAAAGCTAAAGCCAAAAAAAAATTAAAAGACTGTATGAGCCTTATTTTCTAAAGCAAAAAAAAATGTTGTACGAATCTATTTCCTTTTTTATTTTTATTTTTCATTTAATTTATACAGCTACATTTGTTACAGACTTATATCTACATCAAAACATTCTATAGAATAAATTATATAGTAAAATTTCTACAATTGTAGTCCAACCAATCACTCCCAACGATGTTTTTGTGTGGCTGTGATTATATGAATTAAAATAATTTTATGTTTTTTTGAAATTTGAAAACTATTTTAATCTTCTCACGAGGAAGAAAAAATAGAAATAGTTATAGACATAATTGTTACTTGAGGACAACATTGTCATTTTGCCTCTATAAACTACCTCAAGAGCACAAAGTGACTCTGAGTGCAATAAAAACTCAAACAATGACATGCACTGTAAAAAACTCTCCGAGATATTTACAGCCTAGGACATATTTCAAATTTCTTATTACATTCTAGGTCACTTCTTGCTCTTAGCGCACTTTTTCACACATTCACCTTTTTCATACACTTAAACGCATGAAAACTTTTTTCATACACTTTAATGCATCAAAATACCAACATGTCCTTTGCTCTTCTCTTTTTTATTCTACTCTTTATTTTTTCTAGTTAAATCATAACTATATACTAATCAATTTAATATAAATTTCTTGTATTGCTTCCCGAAAAAGCATCGTTCTCTTTGTACCTCCACCACCAGATCACCTATCTGTTTTTTCACGTACAATCTCCTACGAAAATTAAGTCTCGCGATGATGGATCTTCAAAGCTTAGATGTCGAGCCTATCACCGCCAACATTCTCCCATTCTGGCCCCAGACTTCCGGGATCAAGACATCGACCACTGGCTCATGGTCTCGCTTCTCGTGGCGGCGACCAAGAGAAAGAGCTGGTTAGGGTTTTGATTTGGTTTTGAAATACTAATTTTGATTATTTAGGTTTTGTAATCCCTCTCTTGAATCAGAGCTCAAAGATGCCGTTGGGTTTTTGAAATCTCTCGGAAACTATGAGAAATCTGGTGTGCCAAAAGGAGCTGCAACTGATTCCGATGATGCGTTTATCTCGGTAGGAAAAAACGTCTTATTCTTCGCCTCCATAGTCCTCATTTCAAATCAAGTCTTGTCTCATGTTGGGTTTTTGTGTTTTTCTTCTTAGAACTAGATGAATTTCATTTTCGCAATGTTCTGAAAATCAGTCATTTAATCAAGTTGTTGTTACGTCTATAACATGTAATTCTCTAAGATTCGTTTTGTATTCAAGAAATCCAAAGAAGTTAAGGTTTTTGCCTTCTTCTCCACTTCAGGGACTAGTAGTCCAGTGAGAAATCAAATTCTGTCTAGATTTAAATTGAAAGCAACATCTGGAACTCACGCCAATGATAACACATTACAACCAAGATTTGATTTTGTGAAACTCTGTTCTAATTTGAGTTTGCGTCCATCATTCATTATGAATTGAATGTGAGCCCTTTTTTGGCTAGTGTGTCAGCTTTTTTTAAAATATATTGTTAATGTATATAACACTAACCCCATCTCTCCTTTAGGAGAACTTGTTCAACATAAGGTTTTTATTTATAACGATGGGTTTGTATATCAAAATGAAAGAGTTAATGATGAAGGATGTCATCTATACACATGGAGAAATCTAACAAAAAAAAAACCAATACAATGAAAGATAATTGAAAACCATAACGAGTGAATGCTAAACAGTAACACTAGTAGATACCATACGATAGCTTCACAATAAAGAGCAAGACAACAAAGACTGCTCCCAACCAAGATCCAGCGAAATGTAAAAAAATAGCACTGATAAGCTTGAGTTTGAAGTGTTTTCTTTTTGAGCTCAGAAAGTAGCATGGAAACCTGAGAAGACTTGCATTTATGGTCATAACCAAAGTTGAAATCATCTATATACCAAGAAACAACACTAAGAACCTATCGCTTCCATTTTTATAAGAGTATGAAGCTTTCGAAGTCCACCTTACGACTTCCTAAATTTAAGAAAACAAGACCCAAAATTCCAAACCGTTGGACTTGAGCCGGAAAAATTCACCTCATAACTTGCGAACAACACCATAATTGCAGATCTACGATCACTGCAACGAAGTAGACAAAGATCCAAGGCACGAGGCTTGCAATGAAAAGGACGGAGGAGACTCGAGAAACCACTCCACATACCGAACCACCACAAAATCTGCCAGAAACACGCAGTCAAGCCCAAAGAAGAAAACGAGAGATGAGATGCCTTCTCCGGTGACGGCAAGGAACACTGACAACCGAAGAGATGGAAACTGAGATGAAAAGTTGACGGCTGCTAGAGAAAAAATAAAAGATTCTGAGGTAAGGTTTTATGAAAACAAATATGATAATAGCTCGTTGACAAAAAAAATGATAATAACTCATATAATTGAAATCGGCAAGGAAAATATATAATATAATAACATGATATAATTTGTGAAGCAAAAATTTGTGTACATAACATATATGCTCACAACACACAAGTAATTATTTGCACAAAATAATATACTAATTATTCTCAAAAGATGCAATTTATTGCAGATTTAGGATGCAAAGCTAATCGGACGTTCCATAGTGCTGCATGCAGAGCCGTTGTGGTCGTGTGCTATGAAGAGAGCATGTCCATCGAAGATGCCATACATGCAGAACCGTCTGTGATCCGTGTTTTACGAGGAGAGCTGCATCGTGGAAGCGTTGTTCGAGAAGTTGTTAATTATATCGCATACGTTGCATGTAGTTAATCATCATATATAATATATTACATATTATATGATGATGCATTTGAGATTTGACTAGTGTTAAAATAATTTATTTAATTTACAAGAGAATATATTAATTAGACAAATAAAGTAAAATATACAATTTGAAGAAAAAATTGAAATATACAGTTGTGATGTGGAAAACACTTCGATTGTTAGCAAGCGCGAAACAAGATCAGCTTGATATCAATGTATTGTCATCATCCAACCAATCGAATTACACCATTGACTTTTATTGTAATCGTAATTGTGAGATCATATTTCTGTCGGTTACATTATTTTCTCAAGAGCTTGTTTTGGCTCTCTTGATGCGATGTACCATATCAACTGTTACGCTATTGTTTTTGATATACAATAT
Organism: Brassica oleracea var. oleracea; assembly: GCF_000695525.1. NCBI lineage: Eukaryota > Viridiplantae > Streptophyta > Magnoliopsida > Brassicales > Brassicaceae > Brassica > Brassica oleracea. The sequence continues at coordinate 27,143,617 of NC_027749.1, read as the reverse complement.
TGAATAAAAAAGCCTTAGATGGAAAAAGAAGAAGACAAAATTCAAATACTACATCGTATTTGTTTTAGCATTTTAAGAAGAAAGTAGGCTTCGAATGGTAAAAATAGTTCAAGCGGTACATATCAAAAAAATTATGTTGATTAAATGGATAAAGTGCAGAGAAAGACAGATCAAACAGTTTATTACAGTTTATAATGATAAAAACAATTCAAACAAAATAGATTATACTAGTGTGTTTCATCCATGCTACATATGGGTATTAATTACTTTTCAATAAAATATAAATGATATTTTTTGTTTATCTATAACTTAATAACAAACATTTTTTTCTAGTTCAACTTAACTGTGTAACCAGAAAAAACAATGTTTGTTTTACATGAAATTAAATTTAAACAATGAGAAGGATTGTTTTGATGGAAATATCTCAAAAAGTTATGTCATTTAGTATATTTATACTTTAAAACAAATACTAAGAGAAATGTTGCATAATTTAGGTATTATAATTGGTTGACCAATCTGTATGATAATATTACAGTGTAAACATATTTAACAAATTACTTATTTTACTTTCATTTTGTTTTAGCAGATTAAAAATGGCCTCAAACATATCCATATATGCTTATATACTACCCATGATATTTATTATCATATAAAATACTACTGAAAAGTTGTCAATCTTAAAATTTGTTCAGCATTATTTGATGGTTAAAGGGAAAAAAAGAAAACAAAAAAAATATTAGTCAAAGTTTTGCATCGGCCCTATTAACTAAAGGGTGAATTAGCTAAGCACGTGGGTTGAGGATATCTTGGTAAATTGGAGTCCATCTTCTCTTCTATTCTTCATGAACTCTCGTCGACTTCAAAACCTTTACAGCCCATCAGATTAAAGTTCATCTTTCTTCAGAGAAAAAAATATGAAAGCATCTATTTTATTTTTGTGGAATAAATTAAATTGTTTGTAGAAGTTAATGTATGGAGTTGATGTAATGTATATGAGAAGAAGGTGGAGATCATGGCTGGAACGGTTGAGACTACTATAACGATTTTTTTTTCGTTTTTATCTTCACTTTTTTAATTTAGCGGTAGAATAAAGTGCTTGTTTTAGAACTTTTTTATTTTGATATTTGTCTAATTTTTTTTTAACAATAAACATGTCGTATAATTCGATTGGTGAAATGACTTGTGGTGTAGTATATAAACTAGTGTTATTCTCATGCATAGCTGGGTAAAATAATTATATTTTAAATGATTTACTAATACATCTTTATTTATAATTATAATTAGAAGAAATTTTTATTTTTATTAAATAATATATAAATACAGATATGTGGTTGAATTCAAACTAAAAATTTGGAAATGGTAAAACAATATTTCTTATATTTTTTTTAAAAAAGATATATGTTTGCAAGCATTTTATGTTTATAAATTAAGATATATTACCAACACATATAAATATAGTTTAAAGTATTGTATTCGATTCATTCAGTTTCTTTGTATTTGTATTGTAAATAAACATAAATTTGTATTTCTGATTATAAAAAATAAAATAATTATAAATTATAATATTATTAAAAATTTATACCTATTTTGATATTTTGAGACCTAGAAGAAACCCAATAGAAATGGTGTGATTGACGGCCCCATTTATTTCTACACCACTAAAATCACAACAATCAAGTTTTAATAAAAATTTCAAAATTACAACTTTTGAAATAACCTACAGCTGTACAAGTGCTCTGTAGAGCAAAAAATCCAGAGCAATTTTTTGGAGCTTTCCATAAAATTTTAAAACAATAAAATCTAAAGTCAGATCAAAAAGTCTACAGATTTTTTTTAAACAGCAAAATTTTTAAAGCTACAACCATTACCAATCAATATCCACATATTTTGGTTCAGAAAAACACATTTGATCTTTTTCTTTCACAATTTTTCCAAACATGTTCATTATCTTCTAAATTTAAAACACTCTTAATGGGTACATATTTTTCTTCATCTTTCCTTTCTTTTTTGTTTCTTATTAGTAGACAATATTTTGTTTCAACTACATTTTCTACATTTGTTACAAATAGGTAACATAATTTTCTTAAAATAAGTCACAAAACAGATATGAAAAAACTGTTGTGAATAAAGAGGAGAACTTGTGTGTATTATTAGGTCGACCAACTGGTCTTTATATACATATGGTAATGACGGTCTAAGTACTGGATCGACATGAGATCGTACTTATCCTTAACTAGATAATGACTAGCAATACGTAAGATAAACACCAACTATAATGTAGATAAACACAAGAGTAGATAGACGCCAGTATGATCCCGCGGATGGGCTTGACCCGTCTTGCTACAAGGGCTGATAAATGGGTCGATCACTAAATGGTTTATAACACAAAGCGGTTTGTCAAAAAAACACTATCAAAAATCTATTAAAAAGTGGAAGCTCCTTAATCATTTGACTAAAGATTCATTAATTTTTGTACACCAGAAAGTTAGAGGTTTAAATCTCAGAAAATGCAAATTATCTATATTATTAAAAGAGAAGTACCCATTTGAAAATGTTCTTACTTCATTAATTAAACTTCATATTTTTTTGCTTGTCTTTTTCAGTTGCATTTATGAAATATCCTAAAACGAATAAAACTGACTAATTTATTAGTTGTCTTTTCAGTTACATTAATGAAATATGCTTAAATGAATTTAAACTTCCTATTTTATTGTTTGTCTTTTTCAGTTATCTTAATGAAATATCCTTAAATAAATTTGGACATAATGTTATTTAATCAACCAAAAAACTCATGAGTTATCCTTACGTGCATAATTTTAATAATGAAGATTTTTAAAAACGTGCATCATTAAAATGTTACCTAAAACATGCAGCACTAATATATAACATGCATCAATAAAACTAGAATTTGATTCACACAATTGTATGGATATTATTTTCAGTTGATTAAATTTAAAACTAATTATTTATTCAAAAAATATTTAAGAATGACTATGTTTTTAAAAATTATATGGTATTATTTGCTCATAACTCATTTGTTATTTACTAAATTGTTAGAAAGAAAATTTTAGCATAATATAACTCAGTTGTCATT
>NC_027749.1:27139325-27140099 GCF_000695525.1 Brassica oleracea var. oleracea | reverse complement strand
CCTTTTTCAGTGATTCTAACTCCACATTAATGACTTCTTTTCATTTCAACCAATCTGGTCGTTGCATACATTCTAGTATAGATGTGGGTTCTAGATCCTTATTATCCATCAATTCGACTGCTACATTATAAGCAAATATATCATTCATGTCGACATGTTTTATGTTCCATTTCCTTCCAGACATGACATAATTTATTGAGATTTCATTATTGTCAGGAACTTCATTACCTTGATTCTTAGCGTCCCAAGTATCTTTTGGTGGTACATGAGTTTCCTTTTCCATGTCTAGAGTTTCCATTTTGTCGGATTTCTTTGCACTCTTTCTTTTCCGAACTTCTTTGTCTTTGGAACCTACTGGTCTACCACGTTTCAATTGTGGTTTAGACGTAGTAGCAGCCTAATTATGTCCATCACGGACATCAAGTCTTATTGGTGCATTTGCAGCTGGTATGTATGACTTGGTTACTCTATTTGGATCAGCAAACTCTATTTGGGTCAGCAAAGGAATCTGGCAATCTGTTAGCGAGCTCTTGAATATGTATAATCTTCCGAAATTCTAGATCACAATCTCTATTCTGAGGATCCTGCCATGTTAAAGATGTTTGATTCCATTTTATATCCTGTACCAGCTTACCATAATCTCCCCCTAATGCTGGATACTGGGATTCATCAAAATGACAATCCGCAAACCTGGCCTTAAACAAATCACCTATTGTTGGCTCTAGGTACTTAATAATAGAAGGGGAATCGTATCCAACATATACTCCCATCCTC
>NC_027749.1:27136943-27137384 GCF_000695525.1 Brassica oleracea var. oleracea | reverse complement strand
GATATTTATCAGATTAAATATAATGATTTGATAATGCTAGTATTTCAGTAATAATCCAAAATTTATTTATTTTCAGATAAATACTAGCAATTCCTATTCCTAGTAGGATTAGGAAAAAAAATAAATCGATATTTTTCTCATAAATGCTGAAAATCCTTTTTTTTTTAAGATAAAGATATAAGGTTTTTTTTTAAAAAATAGGAAAATCGAATTAAAATATATAATATATTGTTTTCAGTCGGATTTATCAAAAAAAAAATCGGATTTATCTTTAAAATTTCAGATTTATCTATAAGAAAAATCGGATTTATCTTAAAAATATTAAAAAAAAATTATTTCAAATTTGAGACAGGTTCTAGTCGATTTCAACATATCAGAGAAAGACTTTAAACATTCAAGAACAAGTTTCTAATGCAAGCAAACAATCAGATTAAGTTGATG
>NC_027749.1:27118331-27136517 GCF_000695525.1 Brassica oleracea var. oleracea | reverse complement strand
TAGATGTAGCTGTATGTATGCGGCTGAGGGTTTAAATCCTTTTTGGTTTTGTTTTGAGTTTTCTGAAGATACCTGAACCTTTTGTGATGAGTTGAACGGTCTGTGAGGAGAGAGAGCTGCTGCTGGTTGCTGACAGAGAGAAAAGGAGGCGACTGGAAGAGCTTTAGGAATCGCCGGAAAATAGCAAGAGATCGTTTGGTTTCTGATTTATGGGTGGTGGATTTTTGGAAGGGTTTAGAGACAAGGTCGTGCTGATAACGTGTTGTGAATGAAGAGGAGAACTTGTGTGTATTATTAGGTCGACCAACTGGTCTTTATATACATATGGTAATGACGGTCTAAGTACTGGATCGACATGAGATCGTACTTATCCTTAACTAGATATTGACTAGCAATACGTAAGATAAACACCAACTATAATGTAGATAAACACAAGAGTAGATAGGCGCCAGTATGATCCTGCGGATGGGCTTGGCCCGTCTTGGTACACGGGCTGATAAATGAGTCGATCACTAAATGGTTTATAACAAAAACAATATAGAGAAAAGAAGTACATATATTTTGTTACATTCTTTGCCGATAAAATTTGTTTCCAGTTGTGGAAGCACCGTGGCCTAGTGGTCAAGGTTTAAAGGCTTCTACACCCAGGTCTGGGGTTCGAACCCCAGACAACGCAATTTCTACAGGAAGAGGTCTGGGTTTCAATTCCCGGAGAAAACGAATTATGCAAAAAAATTAGGGAAAATGTTTACAAGAGATCTTCAGCATGGCGCAAGGAATACCGTCAGGAATGTATCTCATAGGACTACTCAGGGTGATGCAGTCTGGCGTGAATCCTCAAAAAGCAGGTAGAATTGTCGGCTGTAATATCATCTATGTAATATTTCTCATAATTTGTAATAGCATAATTAACCAGACAAAAAAAAAATTGTTTCCAGTTCTTTTATAAACTTGGACACCAGACTACTAGAGTATACTCAAGTGCTATTTTCAGTTTGAAACTGTAAGAATAAGGACACAAAGGAAATGCATTAATTTTTTTGAGTTCTTTACTATATTGATAATCTAAAATTTGAAACAATGATGACATAGAGAAAATGAAGAGTAATATGGTGAGCTCGAAGACGATAGCATTATATGGAGAAGAAAGCAGTTTGATAATGGAAAAACAGATCGAAAAGTGGGATCAAAATTCTGAGAAAAAAATAGGAATTTAGGTAGTTTTAATTGCTGAAAAATAGGGGATGAAAAAAAAAACAATCGATTACTTTTTATTTTAATTTTTAAAAACCAGTGCCATGTGTTAGAATTTTGTTGGCCAAATAACTTGCAATCTTTTATATACTAAATCACAAGTTACTTCACCAATAAGATTATGACACATGGAAAATAAGTTTTAAAAAAAATTATTCAAGAAAAATTTACCCCAATATTTCAGCGACATCTTTTTTTTTTTTTTAACTTCATTTATTATTCTCATAATATTTCATCCACGTTCTAGGTTAACTGACCATGATCTTAAACAGTTTTCTTTCTTATATTAGTTTTTCATCTACAAATTTACTCTCTCTTTTTTCCTTTAGTTTTTCATTTTTTCTCTATCTTCTCCATTATCAAATGAGCAAGACAACGGATCCTTTCATATCTCCTAAATTTCAGTTTGATCTCGACCAGTGCCTTCATATTTACTTTCTTTTTTCTGCACCAAATCTAAAATTTCATCCCTCCTAAGTTCATCGCCAACAAGTTCTTAGAATGATATGGATTGTGGTGGTCGAATTTAAAATCAAGTCGAGAAGAGATTGATACTGGTAAGGTGATTTTGAAGAGATTCAGAGAGCTTTAAAAATTTGTTGCAGGTATGCATAATTTGCAGGTATTAATGGTGGTGGTGTGTAATGAGTTCATATGAGATTTTTTTTTAGCAAAAGCAGAGTAAAAAATATAAAATAAACATTTGTATTGTTCAGTCTTATAATTAATTCAGTTTCCTGTAGACAAGTATGAGAAATAAGTAATTTAGGTTTATTTATACCTCTGCAACAAATATTGGATCTGTGAAGAGACCAGTCAAATGTTAACAGAATAAACTAATGAACTTTGCAGGGTTGATAGCATACCTCTTGTGGAATATAGTGGCAGTAACGTAGCTTGGATCAAACGAAGAGGTTACTGTTTTTACCCGAATGATCAGACTCAATTTGTTATTTCCACTGATCATGTTCACTCATCTGATTTTGATGCAATCAGGTCCCACTATATGGTACGTATATCATCTCCTTAATTCTTAACTACTGGAAAATGTATCAAATTCTTTTTTCTCTTATTCTAAAATTAATACTATTTTATTCTTTTTGTATGATCCAGCTTGAAATTGTTTTATGGGTTAATCATAGGAATACGAAGGGACAACAAGGTTGGACAAATAGATTTAAGAAATCAGACCATGCATACTAATATAAATATTTACCACTTTTTATTTCAGTTGTTTTATTGTTATTGAGTTTTTTTGTTTATCATAGATTTATACAAGACAAAAAAAGACAGCTCATGTTGCAATCAAAGAACGTGAAGATGACATATTGGTGTTGTTTTTTTTTTGACGAAACATATTGGTGCTGTTGTTGGGACGATATTGAGGTAATATTGTAAATAAAAGTATTTTAGTTTATTACCCTTGTAAATTGTTATGATTTTCTCGATATATATTATACATATTTTATGGTTTTATTATGCATATACACATTAACACTTTTGTACTCTTAACACCCAAGAATAGTAGAGACAACATATGTACTGTTAGTATACTTTAAACCCAAAGTGTAATATTAATATGTGTTCATATTATATGTTAAATTTATAAAAATAAAGATTTTTTTCCTGTACGTAGTACGGGACCGAAAACTAGTTTAAGATATAAATGAAGATATTCAAATAATAAAAATTACAACAAAAACCAAAATATAATGTATATAAATATAAATACTTTTCACAAATAACAATAAATATTGCACTGAAATCATATTACGGTAATTTTAAAATCAAAATATGAAAACATTAGTAATTAACCAAATACATCTATCTTCCATTAATATATATATATTAACTAGAGAAATTTTCTAGGATAATTTTTTTTTAAGTTTTTGTCACAAAAATAGTATTCAATGAAAAGAATGACCAAAAAAAGTTTTATTAAAAAGTAAAGTACATTTTTACCTTAGGGTTAATTAATCTAGATTTAGAGTTTAGAGTTAAGGAGTGGAGTTTTGGGGATAGAGTTTCAAATTTTAAAAGATAAAAAAAATATTAAAAATTTCAAAATAAAAAAAACTATTTTGTTCATTTTTTGGGGCTATTTTATGACAAAAATAAAAAAAATGACTATCTGAGAGAATTACCCTATAAACTACAATACTATTTATTTACATAAATAGTTAAAAACACAGACATCATATAAATAATTTAGATAAATGTAATTTATATGACAAAAATAAAATAGAGAGATAAAAAGAAAATGAGATTTTTTTGTAATGTAAAATTTTTTTGGTAAAATAGTGTAAAAGTTGTAAGAAAATATAATGAAAATGGTGTTATTTATAGGATATTAAATATATTAATAATTTGTAGCAAAATTATTTATTAGTCATAAAAGAAAAAAAAAGGGTGAATATCAATCACCAAATGTGTAAACGGATATTACTGCATGTGGCAAATCTGGTTTTTCTTTTGTAGAAAAAAAAAAAAATCTGAACTGAAGGGTGAATGGCATTTCAAATGCAATTCTCCTACATAAGCAGATGATCTGCGTTTCTTTGACTCTTCCATTCATTCATAATCTAAAAGCTTTCTCTAGTCCGAACTAAATGGCGGGAGCTCTAGGATTACACGTCATCACTACACAGCTTCCGGTTGCGTTTATCTCCGCTACCAAACAGACCTTTAGGAGAGCTTCTGTGATCAGATGCGCCGCCAACACACCGAATAAACGGTACACCATAGCGGTGCTTCCCGGCGATGGCGTCGGCAAAGAAGTCGTCCCCGTCGCCGTGGACGCTCTTCGTCTAGCTGGATCGCTCGAAGGTTCCTTCTCTCTCTCATGACGCCAAAATTGCTTGACTTTCGAACTGCAAAGAGGAAAGATTCAAACTTTGATGTCTCTTTGCATCATCAATACATGTATCAGGGCTAGATTTGAGGTTCGAGGAGTTGCTCATAGGAGGTGTTGCTTTGGAACTCGTCGGAGTTCCACTACCGGAGGAAACATTGAGAAAGGCAAAGCAGTCGGATGCTGTTCTTCTCGGGGCTGTTGGATGGCACGTGCTCATCATAGTTGATTTGTTTTTTTTTTTTTTTTTTTAAACAGTAATAGTTATGTTTTTTTTTATTGGGATTGAAGGCCGAAATGGGATAACAGTCCGAAGCATTTGAAGCCTATAACGGCGCTGTTGCAGCTTCGTGCGGGTGTTTTCCAATTTAAGGCCCATCACTGTTTTCCCTCAGGTATCTCACAGACGCATCATTGTTCATCACTGTCGGTAATTTGATCTTCTTTGAACTTTGGGACGTGTCTCAGCTGGTTGATTCGACCTATCTGAGAAAAGACACAGCTGAAGGGGTTGACATTATGATCATCCGGGAGCTTACTGGAGGTCAGTCACCATTGTTCTTCACATAGAGACAGAGATTTGCTTTTCCTTACGAAAGATGGTGTCTTTCTTTGCTGAAAATAGGTATTTACAATGCGCACCCTCGGGGGTTTACCACTAATGAACAAGGTGACGAAGTTGGCTTTTGCACTGAGTCCTACTCTGCAAGTGAGGTATACTGTTTTTGTTGATTTTTTTTTTGTCTTGTTGCAAAAAGTTTACATGTTGTCTTGTTAACTGAGGAGCTGGTCAATAAATATCATTCTGGTTCTGCTTAAGGTTGATCACATTGCTCGTGTTGCGTTTGATATTGCCAAGCAACGGCGCAGTAAACTTTGCTCTGTTGACAAGGCTACTATCCTTGAGGTAAAACTCTTGTTATTTGCATAAAGCTTCTACCAGCTGAATAATAAAAACAATGAGATAGATTCATAATTCATGCTTCCTCTTAAACCTTCTCTAAGGCAGGGATCAATGCTGTGGAGGAAAAGAGTCACAGCAATGGCCTTAGAGTATCCCGAGGTTGAAGTGAGTCATTTACTTATTGACACCGCTGCGATGGATCTTGTTCGGTACCCAAGACAGGTGTTCTTTTAGCAACACTTTTTATGTTCGGAGATATCGTCTCTTGACTACAATGATTCTTAAAAAATTGCGTTCAATCTTGTGATGTTTTCAGTTCGATACCATTTTGACTGGAGTCATGTTTGGTGATATCCTCTCTGATCTCGCCGCCATGATCCCTGGAAGTGTAGGATTGCTTCCATCTGCTGCCCTTGGTGATTCAGTATGATTCAAATCCTGTTTTTTTCTTGATAAAAGAATATTGGATTTCTCATAAGCTGATCGGTTACAGGAACCTGGAATCTTCGAACCCGTGCATGGATCTGCGCCTAAACACTACGGAAAGGTTGCCTCACAATCTTCATATACGTATATATAATATATATGATGCTGAATATGAAAACCACTCCTGTGTATATAAACATTTTCAACACACTGCGGATTGCAGGACACAGTGAACCCCTTGGCAGCTTTGCTATCAGCTGCAATGCTTTTCAGGTACGGACTGAAAGAGGAAAACGCTGCACAGAGGATCGAGAAGGCAGTTTCAGATGTCTTGGACCGCGGATTCAGAACTCGTGACATTCACACTCCTGGAACTGTAAGTTATCCTTTCTTTTTTCTTTCTTTTTCTAACCAAAATTGAAGATAATAAGGCAACTTGGTTTCTTGGACAGACATTGGTAGGTTGCAAGAGAATGGGAGAGGAGATACTGAGATCCCTTGATGCAAGAGTCTCTGTTTCAAACGGAAGTTTGGTTTAGCTGCAAATAAAATTCGATGTTTGTTTGTATCTGCTTAATCGTTCAAACAACTATAAACTCAAGAGTTGGTGGATGTAAATGTTATTCATTAACAATGTAAGCAGTTCCATCAATAGTTAAGAAGTTGGGGGACCGATAATGAAAATTAAATAACTTACAGAAAGGACCCATAAATGCAAAGACCTACAAAAGTCTCAAGTCTCAGCATCCGAAACAAAGGCAATCCTGAAATGGCGGCGGCTCTGCAGACTAACATCCGACCGGTTAAGTTTCCGGCTACGTTGAGAGCTCTCACCAAACAATCTTCTCCAGCACCCTTTAGAGTGAGATGCGCCGCTGCTTCCCCCGGGAAAAAGAGATACAATATCACTCTCCTTCCCGGCGATGGAATCGGTCCGGAGGTCATCTCCATCGCTAAAAATGTGCTTCAGCAAGCTGGTTCCTTGGAAGGTTTCTCTCATTGGGGGGTTTCATGGGGATTAGATATAGAATCGTGGGTCGGGTTTATTTGGATAATGTTTTAGACGATTGAGTCTGTGATGTTTATCAGGTCTGGAGTTTAGCTTCCAGGAAATGCCTGTAGGAGGAGCGGCTTTGGATTTGGTCGGAGTGCCTTTGCCTGAGGAGACCGTCTCGGCTGCTAAAGAATCAGATGCTGTGCTTCTTGGAGCCATTGGAGGGTATGCACGTTGGCTCTCTACTCTTTTGTTGGTTCTGTGCTTACAGTGTTGGCGTGGTTTCAGGTACAAATGGGATAAGAATGAAAAACATTTGAAGCCTGAGACTGGGTTACTTCAACTTCGGGCTGGTCTTAAAGTCTTTGCTAATCTGAGACCTGCTACAGTTCTTCCACAGGTAACCTTCTTCTTCTTCTTAGTCTCAGGAGTTCTCGGTAGCTTGTAGTTTCGTTTCCTGTGTGAAACTCAAGTTATCTTTCAGTTAGTGGATGCTTCGACCTTGAAGAGAGAGGTTGCAGAAGGTGTTGATCTGATGGTTGTTAGGGAGCTTACAGGAGGTAACTTGATTGAGACTGATATTAAATTTCTTGTCTTTCTCGTTCACTAGTGGTGCAATATCTTTACAGTGTGTGATGAACAGGTATTTACTTTGGAGTGCCAAGGGGCATCAAGACTAATGAAAATGGTGAGGAAGTTGGGTATAATACCGAGGTCTATGCTGCTCACGAGGTACTCTATTCGAAAACCTTGATGCAGTTTTTTGCGGACTGATTTGGTATTCAAAACCTCCTCTCTTGTTAAGTACCTGGGACAGATGTAATAAAGCGTTTATTATGTTCCTCAGATTGATAGAATTGCTCGTGTTGCCTTCGAGACTGCTCGGAAACGGCGTGGCAAGCTGTGTTCTGTTGACAAAGCTAATGTCTTGGATGTATGCTTTATCTTTACATATTCATTGCTCATATTTGTTATGTGACACAGTAAACACACAATTTAATGCAATTTTTTCTTATGCAGGCCTCGATTTTATGGAGGAGACGAGTAACAGCACTAGCCGCTGAATATCCTGATGTTGAGCTGTCACATATGTATGTTGACAATGCTGCCATGCAGCTTGTTCGTGACCCCAAACAGGTACTTATATTTGCCAAACTAGTCAGCATTTGATAGCGCCTTGATGTTCTAAATTCTTAAAGTGGTTTGGTCTTTTCTTAATTGCAGTTTGACACCATTGTTACAAACAACATTTTTGGTGATATATTATCCGATGAAGCGTCGATGATCACAGGAAGCATCGGCATGCTTCCCTCTGCTAGTCTCAGTGATTCGGTATGATATGAAATAATCTCTCATCTTTGAGCGTGCATCAGTATGATCACTTCTGAACAACAAAAAACTCTGCTCTACTTATTACAGGGACCTGGACTCTTTGAACCTATACATGGTTCTGCACCTGATATTGCTGGACAGGTCCTCCTAACTCTATTTCTGTTCTTCCCCAGTATCAGAACTACTTCTATATATGCCAAAAATGAAGAGCTAAATTTATGCAGATTCTTTGAATTTGTCAGGATAAAGCAAACCCGTTGGCAACCATCCTCAGCGCTGCAATGCTTCTGAAATACGGACTCGGAGAGGAGAAGGCAGCTAAGAGAATCGAAGACGCTGTGTTGGGTGCTCTGAACAAAGGATTCAGAACAGGAGACATCTACTCCGCAGGAACTGTAATTTTCTCGAACTAATCTTTATCAAAATGTTTCCTTTTGTTTTGAACATTCATCAGAGTTGGTGTTTGTAAAGCTTACAAGCAGGCTGTTGTAATCAATACTTATGTTGTTCGTCTTTTTGGAATCAGAAACTTGTGGGCTGCAAGGAGATGGGAGAGGAAGTTCTGAAGTCAGTGGATTCCCACGTTCAAGCTTCTGTTTAATCATCTGTATAACTTCGAAGAGAACCTTTTTTTTTATCATTTTCCAACAATAAGTGAGAGTCTCAGTTTCATCAGCCACAATGTGTGTGATGTTAATGTTATTGGACGTATTTGATCACATTGAAACTTTCGACGTGCTTTTCTGTAAAATAAACATCCTGGTGGAGTTGAGGCGAAAAACAAAATATATCCTGGTTGGAGTTGATGATGACGTGTCAGAGTTTCACTGGAAAATAAATATATTAAGGCTTGCGAGCGAGAGATCGCCGTAGTAAATAAAGGAAACTCGTCTCTTTTCTTAGGCGGCAAGTGTTGTAGTAGTCTCGCGTGATGATGCCCTCAACTTCAACCTTAATCGCCGGGGAGGATTCGGTCGTTCCACCGCTGGCAAGTGTTCCCGGCGAATCGTTGCTCTCCGATATGACTCAGACAGTTCATTTTTCCTCTGGAAACCCTAGGATCGGAGAGACTCGCGGCGTCATGCATCTATTTCCCGACGATGCCGTTTCGCCGTCGTCTTCTTCTTCCTCTTCGATTCTCCCTGTAAGATTTCTTCATTCTTTCGTATGATTGCATCGATTTATCTCCGATTTGAATCTGGAATGATGTTATTGTCGTTTAGATTGGGAGGAACCCTCTTGTTTGCGTTCTTGGTGTGCCGAACCATATGACGTACGCAGATTTTTGCCAGTTCTGCGGCTCCTTCATCCAGCACATACTTGAAATGCGAACTGTGAGGTAAGAAGATCAATCTCTTCTTTTGCTAGATTGTGATTTTCAATCTTATCACCAAGTACTGTATTTGGTTCTGAAATGTTTGCTTTGGATGAGGAGATAAAAAAAGTTAGTTTGTTTACTTGCTTTTCATCTTTACAGGAATGATGGGATTGAAAATAGATATAACATTTTGATAAGGTTTGATAGTCAAGAGTCTGCCGATACATACTACCAGCATTTTAGAGGGAAACGATTCAATTCTCTTGAGGTATGGTTTTGTTTTGAGACGCCCTAAGGCTGATCTATAATTACATCTTGTCTTTGTGATTGATTTGCTGTTGCCAATTTTTTTGCAGGAAGAGGTGTGTCGACTGCTTTTTACTCTAGATGTTCAGTTTACCGGTTATAGTGGATCTATTGACCATACTCAGCCTTCTTCTGCTGGCCCAGTTGAGCAACCTACTTGCCCAGTTTGTCTTGGTAAGGTTTTAACCGGAGTTATTAAGTTTGATATGGCTTAATCTAGCCCTACGAAGTGCAAACTTTGGTGATGGTATAAATATTGACAGTGTAGTCAGTGTCATATGTTGAATACGTTTGGTTTCGTTATATTCTGAACCTTTTGTGATATATGTTCATGTTTCAGAGAGATTGGACCAAGACACTGGTGGTATTCTAACAACTATGTGCAATCATTCCTTCCATTGTTCATGTATTTCTAATTGGCCAGATTCTTCTTGCCCAGTACGGTTCTTTTTTTCATTTTCATGCCAATTTTCGGATCCTCTGTCAATTTTCCTTATGTATCCTGATGTGGTGTTGTTTTTTGTTTTCAGGTTTGTCGATATTGCCAGCAGCAGCCTGAAAATTCAGTATGTTGTGTTTGCCAAACAACGGAGAATCTCTGGATGTGTGTTATCTGTGGGGTTGTTGGCTGCGGAAGGTATGGATTGCATTTTCTGCAATTAGCATGGAGCCCAGTGTCAACTAATTATATTCTTGTTCTTGAGAACCATTTCTCGTTGTTAAATACTTATTGTAGGTACAAGGGAGCACATGCCAGAACGCACTGGGAGGAGACGGATCATTGCTATTCACTTGAGCTTGAAACACAGCGTGTTTGGGATTATGCTGGTGACAATTATGTTCACCGGCTTATTCAATCCAAAACTGATGGCAAGCTAGTAGAATTGAATTCTCACGGTAGTTTGAGCAAGGATGGTTGTGGAAGCTGTGAATATTCTGACAGTGGAATGACTGATGCTCTCTTGAACAGCAAAGTGGATATGGTATTGTTTTTGTTTCATGTTTTCACAATGCTCGTGTTCACCTTTAGAACTCTCAAGTTAATTTATTGCTGACTCGTTTTTTTCATCTCCAAACCGCAGATCATCAGTGAGTACAACGAACTCCTCCAGGCACAACTAGAGAACCAAAAACAAGTAAGCACGCATACATTTCATGTCGCCGTTACTACTAATTTTGAATTATCTGACTTACAATTTGAAGTGTTTAATAATGTCTAGCAAAGATATTAAGACTTCTTTTTTTGTTTGTTTCCTTGTTTGTCTCCCGTTAGTATTTTGAAAAATTGCTACAAAACGTCAAAGAGGAAACGGAACAGAAAGTCTCAGAAGCTGCGAACAAGGCAATAAGCCAGAGACTGCAGAAGCTGCAAGCCAGGCGTGACGGATGTTTCAAAGAGAAGCAATTTCTTGAAGATGTGAGTATACATATATAGGTTTTTCTTGCATATTGTTTTTTTTTTCAGTAGAGGAGTGACTTATTTTTGTTCTCGTTCATATGTAGTTGAACGAAAACCTGATGAAAAATAAGGACGTATGGAGCACCAAGATTACAGAAATGGAAGAAAGGTATGTTTCATGTGGTGTGCATTAGGAACTAAGGATTTCAATTGTTTATTCGTCATGGATGAAACTAAGCTTGGACTTTTAGGGAGAAGAAGGCGGTTCAGGTGAAGGATGAAAAGATTGAGCGCTTGGAGGAACAGGTAAAGAAACATGTATAGTATAGACAATACAACCTACTGTGTCATTAAAAGACAGTTACTAAACGTGTTTAATTGAGACTAACAGCTTGGAAAGCTAATGGCCCAAATGGATGGTGGTGAGAGTGAAGGATCAGAGTTAAAGGAGGAGGTCAAGGACGGTACTGTGTTGCCCATATCAGCCGATAGTACTACCACTTCCTCTGGGTCTGAGAAAGTTAAAAATGCGAGTAAAAACAAGAGTAACAGAAGAAAGGGTTGAAGACCTGCCTAAGCTGCTAGTAGTAGAGACTTAGATGTTGAAGCAATCTAGCTATTCGTGTTATGTGTGCTAATGAAAAGATCTGAGAGGAACGGTGGCATTATTCTTGTGTCAGCCTCTACTATATTGTTGGAAGTTGAAACTACTGTATCCTTATAAATAATACAAACGTTAACAATAGTAACAATCAAATATGAAATATTGTATTTGATTGACGAAGTAAATCAGAGCTTGAAAACATAAGCATCTGAAAATATATTTTACTAAAAGGCAAACTATTTTTTTATAATCTTTAAAATAGTAGGAGGTAGTCCTTATCCAACCGACCGACCTGTAGTGGGAATATAAAAAAGGAGTTCCGTTGGTGGATAAACCGTCTCTTTCAGGTTCGCACTTGCCTTCTTCAACGTTGTTTCTGGTTAGATCATTTTTTCCTTTCTTTGTTTGTTTTCAATAGCAAGTCTAGTTTCAGCATAATATCTTTATGCGTTTTGCTAGTATTTTCAACTTCCATCTTATAAGATATTTCCCTTTGAGATCACGCTTAGATAGAGGTCAACGCTTATTTTTGTTTCTTGGAAAGTTTCATCTGTGTTAAATCAGTAACTTTTGAGTATATTCTTATGTGGGCGAGGCGAGGTCAGCATATTAGTCTCTGTGTTCCCTTGAGGCGCTGTCTTCTTATTATTGTTCAAATGATAACTTCATTTGTGCAATATCTATCTGTTATAAGAATATAATTATCAGCTGAAATGTTTCACTTCACAAGTTTCTCTATGCTTTTTTTCTTCTCACAGATAGATCAAAAAGAGACAATGGAAAAGTTGCCAGACCATTTAGTTTGGGACATCTTCAAGAACCTTCACAAAACCGATGACAGAAACTCTCTTTCAGTCTCTTGCAAGCGTTTCTACTCTCTAGACAACGAGCAAAGACGGTCTCTCCGGATTGGCTGCGGTTTAGTTCCTGCACCCGATGCCTTGCTTTCTCTCTGCAAGAGGTTTCCAAATCTCTCCAAAGTAGAGATCGTATACTCTGGTTGGATGTCAAAACTTGGCAAACAACTTGACGATCAAGGCCTTCTTCTCCTCTCCACCAACTGCCATTCGCTCTCTGATCTCACTCTTAGCTACTGCACTTTCATCACCGACGTTGGCATTCGTCATTTGTCTTCCTGTACAAAGCTTTCTTCCTTGAAGTTGAACTTCGCTCCAAGAATCACTGGTTGTGGCGTGTTGTCGGTAGCTGTAGGGTGCAAGAAACTCAAGATATTGCATCTCATTCGATGCTTAAACGTGGCGAGCGTTGAGTGGTTGGAGTATTTCGGAAAGCTTGAGGTTCTTGAAGAGCTCTGTATCAAGAACTGCAGAGGGGTTGGGGAAGGTGATTTAGTGAAGCTGGGAACTAGCTGGAGAAAGCTTCGAGTTCTGAAGTTTGAGGTAGATGCAAACTACAGAAGCATGAAGGTTTATGATCAGTTAGCGGTGGAGCGACGGCGGAAACAGTTGGTTCCCTGCGAGAATCTTTTGGAGGTCAGCCTTGTGAACTGCGTCATAGCTCCAGGTAGAGGGCTCGCTTGTGTGCTGAGAAAATGCATTAGCCTGGAGAAACTTCATCTGGATATGTGTATCGGTGTAAGCGACTCGGACATCATAGCATTGGTCCAGGAAGCTAAACAACTCAGAAGCATCTCGCTACGCGTTCCTTCTGATTTCACTCTGCCTCTCTTAAACAACGCGACCATGAGATTAACCGATGAAAGTCTCAGTGCCATAGCTCAACACTGCTCAAAGCTCGAATCATTCAAGGTTTCGTTCTCAGACGGTGAGTTTCCTTCCCTCTTATCTTTCACCCTTCAGGGGATAATCACTCTGATCAAGAAATGCCCCATTCGAGAGCTTTCTCTTGAGCATGTGTGCTCTTTCAACGACGTGGGCATGGAGGCTCTGTGTTCAGCTCAGAATCTAGAGATCTTGGAGCTTGTACACTGTCAGGAAGTGAGCGACGAGGGGTTGGTTTTGGTGAGCCAGTTTCCTTCCCTCACTGTGTTGAAACTATCTAAGTGTTTGGGAGTCACGGACGATGGACTGATACCACTTGCTAAGACTCACAAGCTGGAGTTGCTTGTTGTTGAAGATTGTCCTCAGGTTTCAAGAAAAGGTGTTAATGGTGCTGCAACGTCTGTATCTTTTAGGCAAGACTTGTCATGGATGTATTGAGATTAGATTACATACATCATTCGCTTGAGAAATATCATACATGTACATATTACTCTTGTTGTGAACTGTGAAATGCTCATGACCTATTTTAATACAAAGATAAGAGTTGAGAATTTGAGTCAATATCCGCCAGTCTTGCCTCGTTTGGCCCGTCGTAGGGAGGATGCAGATTGACTGATAAAAAAAATTGAATTGTAAATGCCGGTTAAATTTATTTTTTGCGGGGCGGTCTAATTTTAGTTATGGATATCAGCTAATCCGCAAAAAAATTGTGAATACAGATTTGTTTTTTCAAAACAAAAAATCTTAAAAAATAAAAATACAATTTTATATTATTTTAACATATAAATATATAATTTATATTACTTTTGAATATTAATAATAATAATTATATTTAAAACTAAAATTACTTGCGGATCATGTAGGTTACTTGTAAATTTCAGCGAGACAGGTGGAAAGTCGACTATTTTCTTTGTGGATTATATAGATTGGATTTTTGAATAAAAAATAATCTTAACATGTGATGTGAGGGTCAAACATGGCGGATTTGACCTGTTTCCCAGCACTATACAAAAACTACAAAAAAAAAAATTTAGTGTTAGATTGAAGACACTGAAGTCCCTTCCATCAGATTTGTTGTAACTGCAGGTATGGTATCCAATGGAATGTCCAAATACTCTTTTCTAGACACTGATGTTTAACCTAATTAAACTTATGCTATGACCAAACTTAAACAGAATCATAACCAATTAAACTGCCCGAAAATACAATTAAAAAAATTTAGTGTTCGATTGAAGTCACTGAAGTCCCTTCCATCAGATTACTGTAGGTAGGATATCAAATGGAATGTCCAAATAATTTTTTCTAGACACTAATGTTTAACCTAAGTAAACTTATGCTATGACCAAAATTAAAACAGAATCATAACTAATTAAGCTGCCAAAAAATCCTATTACTAAACTAAAAGTATTAAATAGGTTGCGGTTCGGAATTTGGTTTTCTGTTTTCCTAATTGGCTCTTCCTATTAGTCTTTAGTAAAATGACTTATGGGTAATCGGTTTAATTGTGATCACATGGTCAATTGTACATATATCTAATCTCAGTTTAGTTCAGATTTAGGAGTTTATGTATCTCTTGAGAAAAGCTAGTCATCTATGTATGTCTCTTTATGGATGATTACTGGGGTTTTATTGGTTGATTTTTGGCTGTTTGTATAGAGCAAATATGTGGTATGTGTTTGACCCCTAATGGTTGTATTTTGGTATTATATGCACTCTAATCTCATAGTTTCAAATTGCTTAAATCAATATAATTAATTCCTTTTGAGGAAAAAAATAAAATAATAATTATCATCATAAACATTTTCTCTTCAGATCTTCATTCACT
The DNA here is from genome assembly GCF_000695525.1 of Brassica oleracea var. oleracea. Taxonomy (NCBI): domain Eukaryota; kingdom Viridiplantae; phylum Streptophyta; class Magnoliopsida; order Brassicales; family Brassicaceae; genus Brassica; species Brassica oleracea. The sequence continues at coordinate 27,121,562 of NC_027749.1, read as the reverse complement.
ACACGATTGCTTAATAGCTGATGGGTTATCTAAATATAGCTTCGTAATTAAAGGTAAATAATTCTAACTGTATTGGTTTAATACATGAGCTAATATCCAGTTATTCTGAAGATTTTTAAGTTTTTTTTATAGATTTTATTCTATCGTACGCATTTTTATTACAACGTCACAGCGCACGTAACTGGTTTGATCCTTTGTTCAACTGGCCTGACTTCACCTGACATGTTAAAGATCTTATGTCGGTAATAACATTCACCATCTCAGTTCTGAACTGTTCACTTCTACACACCCAAAGATACTCATTTTCTAATATGAAGATGCTAGAACATAGTCTTGCTGTAATTTGTTCGATATTACAGCTGGGATATAAAAAAGAAAACATGATAGAACATTGGATGTTTAGATAGTTGTATTTTTTTGAAAATTTTGGTAACATTTGTGAATGTCTACTAAAACACTGTCTTTTTTGTCTGTGTGTGAAATCTGCATTGTCAAACAGATTTTTAAGATCTATACAGTGGCTTGTGTTAAATTAGACGGAGTTCCAACGTAAAAAATATTAGTAATAAGTGAATTGATCCATCTATTGTATATTTTATTTAGGATCTCTTTCAACATCCGATATGAAAGATTTTGTTTTTAATACGTTTTTTTAGATGATGGTTCTTTGAATGCCAATTTTGGAATGTTCAGGTAAAGACCGATGGACCAACATTAGATCATATAGTGTTTGGACTGGCTATGATACTATGTAAGCTAGATGAGTTTTCAACATAAAACTAAATGGTGATAATTGGATTGGTCATAACTCTTTCGATGTAAGAGCATATATTCTCACACCTTTCTTCACGTTCAAGCATGGAAAATCGCAGGGATAAACATTGAGTAGCTATGATATCATGTTGATATCTCATGATTTTAATAGTTTTTTAACATATATTTATTATTCATATTAGTGTTTTGAATTGCATTTAGGTGTCTACATTGCATATATTTGTCCATTTATGTGCATTAGGATCTAAAGTACACACTTGAGAAGTTTGGGGCGAATGCGTGAATAATCAAGACTTCGAAGACCTGTTTTGCAAATAAGCAAGAACTCACCATTGGAGCTCACGAGCTTTCTCCTCCAAGCCGATCCGGAGCTTGACGACACGGCGAACTTCGACCCGACGACGGCTAAGGCTGGGCTGACAATGACGTGTGGTTTCAGACTGTCACGGAGGAGAGCTCGACAAGGAAGACAAAGACGAGACTGAAGACTCACGCCAATGGAGGTTTTCGGGAAGAAGACCATGACCGGATTGGAAGGTACGACGGCGAAGCTTGAGGCCACGGTGAAGACCGAGCACGGCGGAGGACCAGAACACGGATGGAGACTTGGAAGGTGGTTCGCGGTGGCTTGGAGATTGATTGTGGTGGATTGCGACAAAGAGGAAGACCGCAGGTGGCCATAGCGGAGTAAGATAGGCCGCGTTTTCACGGCAGAGACTCGGAAAATAAACAGAGAATACCGCGGGTTCACGACGCGGCTTGGACAAGGCCGCGGAAACGAGGCCGGGAGCTTGGAGATTCCCCGCGGCCAGACGTCGCGGAGGTGAGCAGTCCGCGGTTCAGTCGAGCTGGAGGAGACAAGCCGAGAGTTTTGATTTAATTTTGGTTTAGTCCGGTTTAATCCTGGTTTGTGGGATTAAACCGGTTCGAGTTGTGCCTTCCTATAAATATATTTAGACCTAGAAACTTTATTTTTATCTCATTTTCTCTCACGACTTTGTCTAAACTTGTAAAAGCTTGAATTTTTTGATAATCTAAGGAAGTACTTCATCTTATATTTGTATTTATCTTGCTCATTAACATGATCAGCCTTGATCTTTACATGAGTTTTAGGTTTCTCATGGAGATTAGTGAGTAGTGACCTTGTGATTCATGGATTAGATAGATTAGGGTGATTAAGTGGATATTTAGGATGTTTATTGCTTGATTAACAATGTTCTATGCTTGCTAAGTGTTCTTAATGTTAGATTAGACTTGATCACTCTCATCTAGACCTTAAACTATTTTACGCCCGTAAGGTGTTTGTTAAAATGCTTGAATGAACTTAGCATTGTCTTTTACATATTTGGCCAACGGCAGATGATGTCTGAGATGTTTAAGTGGTTAGTAGACTTGTGATTTATGCATGTTTGAATGTGTTAGCCAACGGGAGATGATGTTTGATGCATGACTAGCATAGGGATTATTACCACGACAGTGGATTAATCTATATTGAATGAGATCTAGACCTATAGACTTGTTGATTGTTTTGTTTGAACATCCTAGATTGAACCTTGATCACCTTATATCAATTATCATTGCCCATGGATCTATCCTTAGCATTTGATTGAATTCTTGCACTTATTTCTTGATTGGATTTGAGATCACCTTGTTTATATTTCTAGGATATTAGCTTGTTACAAATCATTCATCTTCTTTTTTGCTTAGATTAAATAAGCTTGTGTATTCTTGGTGTTATAGATCATTAGTTCCTTGTGGATTTGATCCAAAAATGCTACAATGACATACCATTCGATTGTGGTATTATTGACACAGTAGGTTAATTGGTGAGTGCTTAAACGCTTAATCAATTTGGCGTCGTTTCCGGGGAACTAAGTAGATTTGTAATTAAAGTTTCAAATTTTCTTGAGATTAAGCTTTATTTTCTTATGCTTTGTTTTGCTTTTGTATAGCTACTAACCTTTTATTCTAACCTTTGCTATTTTCAGTGATGGCAGCAAGCCACTTTGCTTGGCCACAAGAATAGGAAGATACACATGAAGATCACATTAATGATGATGATGAGCCATATATGGAGGAGCCATTTGATGAAAGTATACTCACACCAGAACATAGTGTAAAGGTGGATGAGCTTTGCAAAGAGAATCCAATGTTGACAAGGGAGGACATGGCAGTGATGCTTAGGTTAAATCTTATGTCACATCGGGCAACACTAGAAGGAAGAGAGCTCGCCGGCATTGAGATAAGAATGGCTCCACAGCTCAAAGAGGTATTTGATTGGGTTCCACCAACCCAGCTGGAAAGTATATGCAATTCGACTTTAGTACTTCATTTTGAGGATATTTGCTTGCCATGTGTTGAAGAGATTGCCTCTGATTTGAATTCTCATGTGCTCATCAATGAATGTCTTGATCTGATATGTGAAACTAGAAAACTAGATGACTTGAGAGTAGAAAA
>NC_027749.1:27114695-27115901 GCF_000695525.1 Brassica oleracea var. oleracea | reverse complement strand
CAAGGAGGTTACCAAGCCAAGCAGAACTATCCTCAAGCCAACCATTCTCCTCTGACTCAAGGAAGCTCTTCTAAAGCTCAAGCTCCAGATTCAAGTGTGGATTCTATGTTCAAGCAACTCTTGGAATTTCAGGCCAGAAATGAGAAGACCATGATTTATGAGTTCAAGAACATCCATGCAAAGATTGATGAGAACTATTCTGACCTCAACAACAAGTACATGCAACTTGCCTCTCATCTCAAGGCTTTGGAGAGTCAAGTTGATTATATGCCTTCATACTCCAAGCAGCCAATGAAGTCTCTACCAGGGAAACCAGAAAAGAACCCCAAAAAGTCTTGCAATGTTGTCTTCTCCACTAGTTCTCCAGAGATTGAGCTGAGTGATCATGAGAAAGGGGAGGATGAGATTGAAAGATTGGTATTTGGAACTGAGTTTGGGGAAGTTGAGAGATTTGTTGTGGCCACAGCAGAAGCACAAATTGTGAAGAACGCTGCCAGGAAGGTTGAAGCAACGAATCTGCAAAGACCTGAGCACAAGGCTGAGAATACAGTTAAGAAGAGAGCTGACAACAAGCTGAAAGAGGTTAAGCTAGAGGAAGCCACTGAGGTTGACCTATCACCCTATGATAAGCTTCCTTTCCCCCAAAGAGTTTTCACCAAAGCTCAGAAGAAGGTGCTCTCCAAGTTCAGGAAAGATCTTAGTGATGTTGGGGTCAGGCTTCCAGAAATCTCGGGTATGCGTGAAGCTCATGTCCAGATGATGATCATAAAGGACATTCTAGACCACCAAGCTGAAGTGGTCGAGCTTTTGGACATCTCCATTCTGAAGATTGATCCACCAATCCCTCCCTAAGCTTGAGTTTCAAGGGATGTTCACATTGCCTTGCTACCTTGGTAAGCTCACTTTTGATGATGCTCTTGTTGATTCTGGTGCAAGTGTGAATGTGATCTCAATGGAGATGATGAAGAGTCTAGGGATTGAGAGCATGGAGCTAAACACATCTTCCCTACAGTTTGGAGATTCCTCTTCTACAACCCCTATTAGTCTCATCAAGGACTTCCATTTGAAGATTGGAGCATGCACCATTCCTATAGACCTCACTGTTCTGAAGATGACTACTGAGAAGAGAGTCTCATTGATCCTTGGCATTCCATTCCTCACAACAGTGGGAGCTTGCATAGACTTTGCCAACAAGAAGGTCACACT
>NC_027749.1:27111689-27114646 GCF_000695525.1 Brassica oleracea var. oleracea | reverse complement strand
TGAGTATTGTGGAACAATCACTTGTGGAGCATCCTCCATTGAGAAGACCAAGGCTGAAGGGATTGGTATTGAGAAAGAAGGTCTTGCTGGAAAGTCCTCTAAAGAGCTGTGTGATGAGCACTTGGAAAGTGCTAAAAGGGAGGAGGTGAGTAGAGCGACAAAGGCTGCTCATGACAAGAAGAAGATTATGAAAGAACGTCATCCTCCACCTCTTGATAAGACTCCTCACACTCTCACTCTCCACCCAATGAAGCTTAAGGATGGGGCCATTGAGTACAAAATCAAGTGCAAAGGAAGGTCTAAGCCATTTTCGTGTGCAAGGGCCATCATCACTCCTCAGCTCCAGAATGATCCAATCAAGCTTCAAGAGCTTCTCTCTCATATCCTCACCATCAGTTTTGAAAGCGGGAAGGATCCTCCTGCTCCACTCTCCGCTTGAGGTACCACTCAAACTTTTCTATTGTATATACCAGTTTATCTTTGCATATTGCTTTCCTTTGGGTATCTCTCCCTTACTCACACAGAGACAGTGTGATTTAAGCATGGGGGAGGTACCAAGTATTTGATCATGTTTGCTTTGATGAATTTGAGTCTCATGCATTGTGAATACATATATCCATAGAAAAACCAAAAATGAAAAATTTGAAAAACACAAAAAGAAACATGTAGTTGCATCACTTGCACTTTTAGGATTGAGTCTAAAGCATATAGGTTGCATTCACTTGCATTGAGAACAATGATTTAAAATGCCTTGTAAATAACTCTTGTCTAGAACTCAAAATGACCCCCTAGTTAAACATATCAAGTAGCTTAAGCATCTCTTGAAAGCCTTGCACGCTTCGAGCCTTGAAAACTCTTCTTGAAACTTGTTTGCTTGCTTGATATTGTCATTGTTCTTAAGATCAGCTCCAATCTGAACTTGGCTTAAATGAACTTAATCTCCCTTGCATATGGGCATTTGCATACTTGATCATAGATCTCATACACATTTGGGTTATCTTATTCTTTTATATACCAATCTTTGTTAACCCAAATGACACTTCATACCCTATAACCCTAGCCATTTCTTTGAGACCAAACATTGAATTGCATGAGTGAGGCCTCTTTTGATAGCTTGTCATGTGCAAAATATTGAGAGTACTGGAGGCGACATAGATTTATTCTCATCTCTTGCTAGCATAATGAACTAGCATTTGAGGATGGTGAGAGGGGTTTATGTGTTCTAAATGTCAATATTTTGGGTTTGGGGAGTGAGAAATATGAGAGAGATGATCAAAAGGGTATCAATAGTAAAGGAAACTCTAGGGACAAAAAGAAAGTATGAAGCTCTAGATTATACAACAAAGAACTTTCCCCCTTATAAAAAAAAAAAAAGAGAAAGAAAAGGAAAAAAATAAAAGAAAAGTTGGGGAAAGAAATGAAAAAGAGTTGGAGCTTGTAAAAAGTGAATAAAAGTCTTTAGTTAGTTGAGTCCAAAGAAACAGAGAGTTGTCCATTGGGTAAGTGATGTGAAGGATTTACTTTGCTTTTGAGATGATGATAAAATGGTGGAACTTGTTGTCACTTATAAAAGGGATATAATGATGAGAATGAATTTATGTATGCATGAGTTGCTTCTAATCTTAAATAAATTTTGCATAATGATTAAGCTCCTTGTTTTGAGTGATAACCACCTTTAAATGAAAACATTTGAACCCCTCTCTTCATTCATATTAGACCATGTTTACCTAGCCAAATGATTGAGATCATGTGTCCATTTGTGAGAATTCACCTTGTGTGTGTGTGAATCAATGTGAGATCTGGTTGAAGGAACTTGTTGGTGATGAGTATTGCAACTTGAGTAGAGCCAAAAGAGTATGGATAGGCCTAGAGAAGCTAGAGTATAATAAGGAAGATGCTCATGCTATTTGTTATGTTTCTTTAGGATGTTAAGTTGCGTGCTAGGAAGTGTTACTTTTGGCTATGAGTTCCCACCTTCAAACCTCTTTTCCGCATGAGTTCTTGCAAAGTCACTTGAGGACAAGTAAAGAACAAGTTTGAGGGAGTTGATATCTTGCATATTTACATTGTTTTAATTATCCTTTCTTATGCACATTGGTCTTTTAGAATAGCATTTACACATGTTTAGGTTGCATTTCCATGCATTAGTCCTTATCAGGTGTTGGAGAGAGTTTCATGATGAACTATGTGCCCCAAGGAGTGTTTTGATGCCCAAATAATGTAGATGAGTCGTTGAAGGATCCTAGCGGCCAGGCGTAGCGGCAAATGCTGGTCGCTACAGAAGGTATAGCTGAAAACCTGAGGCACCCAAGTACCGTAGCGGGAGTGTGTAGCGGGCTAGAGAGACCGCTAGTATTGAAGCGCTTTCTACAGCGGCCAGCCATAGCGACTTCACGAGGTCGCTATGCGTTCAAGACTTCTAAAATCTGCCAAGTATCCTAGCGGCCACACATAGCGGGCTGGAGAGACTGCTAGAATTGAAGCGCCTTCTACAGCGGCCAGCCATAGCGACTTCACGAGGTCGATATGCTTTCAAGTATCCTAGCGGCCACACGTAGCGGGCAAGACAAGTCGCTACAGGCGTAGCAACCTCCGGTAGCGACCTTTTCTAGTCACTACGGAGAAAAATATTTATGTTTTTGTGGGTCAAACCAGGTTTGTTGGGTTGGCCCAGCTCGAGTTTTAGTCTTCTATAAATACTTTTTGGACCAAAATTTGGGATTATCTAGTTTTCTATCTAATCAAAAGCCACTTTTGGGAAAAACATCTAATCTTGATCATAATTTCTTATTTTTGTTTGATTATCTTGCTCTCTAATCATGTTTAACCTTGAATCATCCATGGTTTTGGGGTTATTCATGTCTATTAGTGAGTAGACTAATCTTGGATTCATGGGCTAGGGTGATTAAGGGTGATTAGAGAAGATCTAGGGTGTTTAGTGTTAGATTTACTTGTTT
>NC_027749.1:27089329-27111651 GCF_000695525.1 Brassica oleracea var. oleracea | reverse complement strand
TGTTTGCTTTAGTAACATTCAACCTAAGAGATTAGATGCTTTAGTTGCTTTACTAAAAGAACATTCATCTAGAGATAGAGCTTGTTTAGCTTAGTGTCTAGGCATAAGGAAAGTGTTTGATTGATACCTTGCCACCCTTAGATTGGATCTACATCACCCGAGATCAAATGCCTAGCCCCATGAGTCCTCTTGCTTCATATTGAGAAAGAAAGATCATTACTTTATTGCATTAGCTTATTAGTTCTTAGTTCATACCATCTTTAAAACCGGATTGCACTTAGCTTAAGCATGAACTTGCATTCCCTTTGCTTTAGAATCACCTAGGATTGGTTCGACAATCTTTTATACTACAGTGATTTGATCTTGGACCCTTGAAAAGTCCTGCATCAGCATGTCATGTGCAAAATCTTGAGAGTATTAGGAGTGACAATGAGTTGTTCTCATCTTTGGCAAGCATTAGGACCTCATTTGAGCTAGCCTCTAGGATGTTTGTTGGGTTCGTATGCTTGATTTTGATCTTGGGATTGAGATTTGAGTAAAAAAAAAAAAAAAAAAAAAGGACTCTTGTGTTTATAAGTAGAATCCCCTTTAGAATAAAAAAAACATGAAACGAGTGGAGAAAAGAAAAATAAATGAGCTGAGTGAATAAAAAAAAATCCCTAGTTGGCTAATATAAGAAATGGGAATGTTTCAATGGGTGAGAGATGAAAGTGAGTGTATCTTTGGGTTTTGGGATGATGAAAAGAATAAGGGTAGAGCTTGAAATAATTTAGGAAATGGGTAAAATGATGAGAACAAGTCATTGTATGCATGAATTGTTCTTTTTCTTAGATAAATTTTGCATAATGTTTTTGCTCCTATTCTTGAGTGTGAGTCACCATAAAAGATGCATTTGAAAACCCTTGCTTCACATTAGACCATTTTGCTCACCAAGCCAAATGATTGAGATCATGTGCCCATTTGTGAGAATTCACCTTGTGTGTGTGTGAATCAATGTGAGTGTTGGTTGATTAGCATTACAACTTGTGAAGAGATAAAAGAGTCTTGATACGCCTTGAAAAGCTAGAGTGTAATAAAAGTATTTGCTCATGCTATTTGCTATGTTTTTCTTTGGGATGTTAACTTGAAGGTTAGAAAATGTTCTTTTGGTTATAAGCTCCCAATTTTAAATATCTCCCTCTTGATTATTTTTAAAGTTTACTTATAGACAAGTAAAGGACTAGTGTGGGGGAGTTGATATCTCATGATTTTTATAGTTTTTAACATATACTCCCTCTGTTTCATTATAAGTGTTGTTTTAGGTTTCAACACACGGATTAAGAAAACAATTAATTTTGTACATTTCCTATAAAAAATACTATTACATATACACCTAACCATATTTCAACCAATAGAAAAATAAATTTTGCATAAAATTAATAAATTTTGCATTGAAAATCGAAAACAACACTTATTTTGTAACGAAAAAAATAAAACGACACTTAATATGAAATGGAAGGAGTATTTATTATTCATATTAGTGTTTTGAGTTGCATTTAGGTGTCTACATTGCATATATTTGTCTATTTATGTGCATTAGGGTCTAAAGTGCACACTTGAGAAGTTTGGGGCGAATGTGTGAATAATCAAGACTCTGAGGACCTGTTTTGAAAATAAGCAAGAACTCACCATTGGAGCTCACGAGCTTTCTTCTCCAAGCCGATCCGGAGCTTGACGACACGGCGAGCTTCGACCCGACGACGGCTAAGGCTGGGCTGACGATGACGTGTGATTCCAGACCGTCACGGAGGAGAGCTCGACGAGGAAGACAGAGACGAGACAGAAGACTCACGCCAATGGAGGTTTCTGGGAAGAAGGCCATGACCGGATTGGAAGCTACGACGGCGAAGCTTGAGGCCACAGTGAAGACCGAGCACGGCAGAGGACCAGAACACGGACAGAGATTTGGAAGGTGGTTCACAGTGGCTTGGAGATTGATTGTGTGGATTGCGACGAAGAGGAAGACCCTGGGCGGCCATAGCGGAGTAAGTGAGGCCGCGTTTTCACGGCAGAGACACGGAAAATGAACAGAGAATACCGCGGATTCACGACGCGGCTTGGACAAGGCAGCGGAAACGAGGCAGGGAGCTTGGAGATTCGCCGCGGCCAGACGTCGCGGAGGTGAGCAGTCCGCGGTTCACTCGAGCTGGAGGAGACAAGCCGAGATTTTTGATTTAATTTTAGTCTGGTTTAATCCTGGTTTGTGGGATTAAACCGGTTCGAGTTTTGCCTTCCTATAAATATATTTAGACCTAGAAACTTTATTTTTATCTCATTTTCTCTCAAGACTTTGTCTAAACTTGTAAAAGCTTGAATCTTTTGATAATCTAAGGAAGTACTTCATCTTATATTTGTGTTTCTCTTGCTCATTAACATGATTAGCCTTGATCATTACATGTGTTTAAGGTTTCTCATGGAGATTATTGAGTAGTGACCTTGTGATTCATGGGTTAGATAGATTAGGGTGATTAAGTGGATATTTAGGATATTTATTGCTTGATTAACAATGTTCTATGCTTGCTAAGTGTTTTTAATGATCGATTAGACTTGATCACTCTTATCTAGACCTAAAGCTATTTTACGCCGGGAAGGTGTTTGTTAAAATGCTTGAATGAACTTAGCATTGTCTTTTACATATTTGGCCAACGGCAGTTGATGTCCGAGATGTTTAAGTGGTTAGTAGACTTGTGATTTATGAATGCTTGAATGTGTTAGCCAACGGGAGTTGATGTTTGATGCATGACTAGAATAGGGATTATTACCACGACAGTGGATTAATCTATACTGAATGAAATCTAGACCTATAGACTTGTTGATTGTTTAGTTTGAACATCCTAGATTGAACCTTGTTCACCTTATATCAATTATCATTGCCCATGAATCTATCCTTAGCATTTGATTTAATTCTTGCACTTATTTCTTGATTGGATTTGAGATCACCTTGTTTATATTTCTAGGATATTAGCTTGTTACAAATCATCCATCTTCTTTTTTGCTTAGATTAAGGAACCTTGTGTATTCTTGGTGTTATAGATCATTACTTCCTTGTGGATTGGATCCTAAAATGCTCAAATGACATACAATTCGATTGTGGTATTATTGGCACAGTAGGTTAATTGGTGTGTTCTTAAACGCTTAATCAATTTGGCGTAGTTTCTGGTGAACTAAGTAGATTTGTCATTAAGGTTTCAAACTTTCTTGAGATTAAGCTTTATTTTCTTATGCTTTGTTTTGTTTTTGTATAGCTACCAACCTTTTATTCTAACTTTTGCTATTTTCAGTGATGGCAGCAAGCCACTTTGCTTGGCCATACACTTGAAGATCACATTAATGATGATGATGAGCCATATATGGAGGAGTCATTTGATGAAAGTATACTCACACCAGAACATAGTGTAAAGGTGGATGAGCTTTGCAAAGAGAATCCAATGTTGACAAGGGAGGACATGGCAGTGATACTCAGGTTAAATCTTATGTCACATCAGGCAACACTAGAAGGAAGAGAGCTCACCGGCATTGAGAAAAGAATGGCTCAATAGCTCAAAGAGGTATTTTATTGGGTTCCACCAACCCAGCCGGAAGGTATATGCAATTCTACTTTAGAACTTCATTTTGAGGATATTTGCTTGCCATGTGTTGAAGAGATTGCCTCTGATTTGAATTCTCATGTGCTCATCAATGAATGTCTTGATCTAATATTTTAAACTAGAAAACTAGATGACTTGACAGTGGAAAAGCTTGTTAGAGATCATATTGAAGTTTGTTTTGACAAGAACTCTCTTTGTGCTTCAATTGTTCTTGAATCTGAGTTTTTGATGCTTGATGAACCTAGACCTCTTCTTGAACTAGCTGATTTAGGGGATGAACTTGATGTTGATAGGCTCTTGTTTGAGATAGAAAACCCCATTGTCAAAAATTTTCATGAGAATGAGAACATTGTGTTTTATTTGATTAATGGAGATAGAGTTGACTACTTTGTTAAAACTTCGTTTGAGCCTGTAGTTGAATTTGTGTCTCCACCAAATGCTTTTGATTCTTATGATCATCTGAACCTCGATGAGCATTTCATAATTCATGTCACATCTTTAGTGAAGCTCTTCGAGGAAAATTTTGTCTATTTTCTATGGACAGTAGTGTGCTCCTTTGCATACTTGGTTCCTTGTTTTTGTAGGAGAAGAACCAAAGGTGCATTGGCTCAACCTTTTGATACTTATGATTAGCAAACACACAAAGTCAAGCTAGAGACTTAAAACAAGCTCGCTTGGGAGGAAATCTCATGTTATCCATTGTAAATATTTCTTTATCTTTCCTTTTTAGGTTATTTAATTAGTATGGTTGAGGCTTTTCAGGTTGAATCTAGACACCTTCTTTCACTTCTCCGCTTCAGCCCATGTCTACAAGTGAAATAAATTTGAGGCCAAGGGTCCTCTACCACCCAATTCAGCCAATAACTCTAAGTAAGTGTCACCCCAACCTTGTAAATATTTAGTTTTCATGTTTATTTATTTCCCTTAGATCTCTTCTTTGAGCTTACTCTCACACAAGGGACAGTGTGAAGAAAGTTTGAGGGAGAATCTACTATCTCACATTATTTCCTGTTTTGTTTACTTTCCATGAGTCTCATGCATTGCATTGTGAATACTTATTTGCATAGAAAATTCATAAAATTTTGATTTTTTTTGAAAATCTTCATGTAGTTTCACTTGATCCATTTGCATCTTTAGGATTGAGTCTATAAGCATTTAGATTGCATTCATGTATTGGGAAAAACTTTGTAAGATTACTTGTCTAGAGCTCAATTTGACATCTTATCTAAACATATTAAGTATCTTAAGCATCTTTGGGAAAAAACTTGTAAGGGCAACATTATCGCAACGTCCCAGCCGGTCCTTAAGGGCAGGGGACCCACAAAAACATTAGAATCGAGGGGGAAAGTCGTTATATAAGCAACGTCCCAGCTCGTCATTCGTCCTTCGTCCTTCGTCCTTCGTCCTTCGTCCTTTGATATCTCTTGCGTCCTTTGCTTCTTTTATTTTAAGGGCCTAAGCTTCCAATCTTAAAAACTCTTATCGAAACATGTTGTTTACCGAGTAAAATATCTCTTGATATGATCTAATAATATTGTTTAAAAAAAGTGAGATGCAATCAAACAATCGTGTCTGTTGACGCCAGCATGAGTGATTAAGACTTAAGAGACCAGCCTTACGTAATGAAACGGGTGTCATTTTCAACAAGTCAAATCTACAAATCGTATTGCTTTGCCGTTGATGGTTTCCTTCTGATTTACTGGCCTTATAAAACATTTACAAGGCCAACTTTTCCTTTAGTTGATAGTCTCTATTATTAGAGTCGGGAATTATTATCAGAGATCAGGATATTATCCGCTTCTAAAATAAGATTTTTAGAATGTTTCTCAGGATCCGGATAATAAAATCTCAGATCCATTAAAATCGAATTCAGATCCAAATATGATATTTGGATCCGAATATGTATTTTTAAAATATATTAAATATTTGATTTTATTAATAACTATATTTGATATATTAATATTTAAATATATAATTAGTTTTATAATATTATATTTTATAATATTATATACATATATAAATATATTTATAAATCTTGTATTAATAAATAATTTATGTATTATTTTAAAAAGTTTATAATTTTTTTTTACGGATCTAAATATCCACAGTAGTATAATATCTAAAAAGATATATGAAATCTGGATATTAGGAAGGCACAAATCCGAGTATTAAATCAACAGATCCGATTCTGGATCCAGATACCTTATTTTTTTGATATTTGGATCCGTCCCACCCCTACAGTTTTGATGCAAATTGTCAAAAGTATTAATTACTGATCAACAGTTGTATTAGGTTTGGGTGTTCAGTTTTCTTTTTATTGTCTGAGATATAGAAACCCTTTTGTTATTATGTATTTTGGTTTGGTTTTGGTTTAATTTAGATAACGATGTTGGAATCCGTCAAATATCTGATAAAAATTTTGAATTTAAAATTCAATTTATATTTTTATTTTCTGGATTAAATATTTGAGATAGATTTAAATATTATGGATAAAACTATTAGAGTAATTATGTTCTTTTAGATAATTCAGATTATTTCAAATATATAAGTTTGAAATATATGGGTAATCTAATTTTTCTTTGGTAGTTATGTTTATAACTACTATTATTAGAATATTTGATAATTTTAAAAGTAAATGTAATTAATATTTATACATATATAAACCATACTTTGGATATTTGGTTTTTGGTTCGAGTTTGGTTTTGTTTTTCGGTTCCAAAAATATAAAACCGTTTAGATATTTGTGAACATCAGCTTGGTTTTGAATTCGTTTTTTCAGTTCAATTTTCGAGTTTCAGTTTATATGCATGAGTCTAAGTTGTATGGTGACCAGTTTACCATAAGATCAAATCTTCGGATATTCAATTCTAGTTTCTTCAGATTCGGTTCAGACATAGTAACACATCGTAAATTCAGTTGAAACCGTTTTAATTTTGGGTTTTTTCCTACATTGGCTTTCGGTTAACCAAATACTTGTTTGGAATTCAAAAATACACATGTTAATCCGCAAACTTGGAAAATTTAAACAATTTTCACTAACAAAAGTTTGGTGAAATGATGTAGAAATGGTGTTTAAGAGACAAAAAAATAAAAACAAATTAAAATTACTGACTAACAACTCCATACACATAAAAATATTATTTAAACTTAGAACTGAAATAACATCTTCTCAACTTCAAAGGCAAACATATTCGTAATTGAACTTCATCTGCAATTGTCATAAAAGCTTTTAATATTTGACCAAATACTAAAAATATATATTAAGTTAAGTATTTAAATTAATTAGTCATGTTATAGTACCACTGGTACTTGGTTTTGTTATGAGTTTTTGCAATTTTGAATTTTTTGAATTTTTGGATATCCATATGGTTTCAAATTCGGTTCCGATAAAATCCACAATCTGAAATATCGTAGAACAAAACTCATTCGGTATTTAATCGGATCGAATTCAATTCAAATTTTTGTGTTCGGTTTATTTTTCCCACCCTTAAGTTTGTTTGATGATATTAATCACGGGAAAAAAAGATTGAATTTATAGAAACAAAAGGTACAAAACTTCTTCTATGGAACTATTGAACTGTGAAAGACAGGAGCATAAATGTGAAAGATTTTACGGTCTTATCTATCAAAATTGACAGCAGTATCTTTTGATTATCTCACTTTACAAATATACTTTTACAATAAATTTTTCATGATTTTACTTACCTCCCAACCATTAATTAGTGTATATATGTAAACATCAGAAGAAACAAAATAGGAAAATAGGAAAATAGTAAAATCTTTATTCGAGGAACTTAATTACTCCACTAATCATGTAGTAGTAGTTGTTGTTGTGCCTATAAAATGCTTCCAAACACACAATTTCTATACAAAACTCAATATATTTATATTTTATCTTTCGCCTTAAAATGGAAAACACCGTTGATGGTCACCGTCTCCAACTTCCATATCCGCAAAGCTTCGGCGTCGAAACTCATCAAAGCTTAGAAATGTATGGGCTACACAAAGAGACGCCGTTAGTCTGCATGCCCCTTTCAGGAGCTAAAACTCCGTTTTCTGATCTCACGGTGACGGAGCCCTTTAACGGACCTGACACGTTTGATATCTCATCTCTATTCTCTCCTGACCCAAAACCCGTACCCGTAAGTCAGCGTCGGGTTATGGATGATTCCATCGCGGCAATAGTTGGTGAAAACGTACTGTTCGGGAATAACAACATAAAAGTCTCCGAGCACTTCACGGCGACTGAGACCGGAGACGGCGTGAAGCGGTGGAGGAAGACGCCGCAGAAGAACGGAGGGTTCAGAGGTGTGAGAAAACGTCCGTGGGGGAGGTGGTCGGCGGAGATAAGGGACAAGATAGGGCGTTGCAGACACTGGTTAGGAACGTTCGACACGGCGGAAGAGGCGGCACGTGCGTATGACGCGGCGGCGATGAGGCTTAGAGGGACCAAAGCCAAGACCAATTTCGTGGTTCATCCGGTCTTTCCGGAGGAGATAGCTGAGACTCAGTCGTCAACGACGGAGGAGGATAGGAGGAGGAAGAAAAAGAAGAGGGTGAACGTGAGGAAGTGTGTTAAAGTCACATCGGTTGAACAATTGTTCAGTGATACCACTAGGAACTTAACTTCTTCTAGTAATGATGGAAACGTGATTAATCCCTTTTAACAATCTTGAGAAAATGGGCTTAGAGGTTGATTTGAAGTTGGGTTTAGGTTTATTTAGAATCTGTTAATCACTTATTGCTTAATAGTTACGTTCTTTAATGTCTTCTTTTGTTGGGTTATTTTGTGTGCATGAATATGAATGAACTATTTTCTTTTGATTGTTTGTGAAATGTAGAGAACTGCAGTTCTTGGTCTGTTGGACATAATTCTTTTTACATGTAGTTGTCTTAATACATTATCCGTTTGTTTTACTTTTGGGGATATGACTATACATTGGTGAAGAATTAAATGAAACTGGCACTACAGTTCCAGTGACAATATAAAATATGAATTGTTGGGTCAGATAGAGGTAGTAATTAACATAGGATATAGATGCTGGGCGCATAAATCATGGGATCAGTGTAGCTTTTTTGTGAATAGTTGAATATAGATCTTGTTTCTTCTGCAGAGGAACTGGGGGGAACTTTGGGTATAAAGCGCGATAGTGTTACCTAAAAGAGAAATTCTTAGAAATAATATATTTTGATTTTTTAAGTATTATTTTTTTTTCAGATATAAAAAAAAATATACAAACTAATCGCGGATCGTCACATGTCGTGAGGACCTGTAAATAGTACAAGGATTCACTAAGAAAAAATCTTTATTTAAAAATTTTAATGATTGAATCTTTAACTTTTTGATGGAATCCACTGATTATTTAATTATTTTTTTATTAAAAACTTCCATTTAAAAATTTCCATTACAGATGCTCTTAGCCTAGCTGAGACTAAAATCCACAAAAGCTGAGCAAGTAAAGACTAGTAGTGAACTTCTCTCTACCTGTATACGGTTATATACGTGTGCATAGTGTGTGAACCATTGAACATTTTGTTTCGTCAACCCATTGAAAATTTTGTTTAGTTCTGCATTTGTATTGGATAATAAGAAAGTCCTCTCCAGTCTCCATGAAACCTGGGTGAAATAGGAAAGTTATTTTGAAAAGTATCCTTAATTTATCTTTAAAAGTTTTTCAGTATTCATATGTATATAAGATTTACTGCCATTTATATATCAAAATGAGGTGAAACTATTAAAACAATGAAAAATATACATACATATATATATATATATATATATATATATATATATATATATATATATTTATATATATTGTGTTTGTATAGTATGCAAAGTATGCGTTAATTGACATGATGATGCTTAAAATCTATGAGATATCCTATATACATGTATGATGTATTTTGATATTCATAATATCATGTATAAAAACATAAGCTTGGTAGGAAAAGTATTGGCGAAAAAAGAAAGATAATGCTATTTTTTTTTTTCTTGTTTACTCAGATAGATTAGGTGATGGGTCCATGATCAAGCAAATAAAACTAATTTGTTAATTTCCTAAGCTGTCGAAACTTGACAAAACTGGGAAGAATTCAATAATCTAGTTCAAGTGTCTCTTTTATAATTGTCTTCGAGATCTAGCGAGAAGGTCATTCGAAAGTCATGACTCGCACAGGAACAGGCAGCTCCATAGTGTTATGAGTACGGTAGTCTGCATGTTGACTCTTTACTCGTTGTCAAAATTCCAACTAGTCCATATTAGTTATCATCCATTAGTTTATTTGACCTTATGACAGAAGTAAGCAAGCACCTACGGAAAGACTTGGGAGCTTTTCATTTCTGATTAAATTTAAATGTAATCATCTTGTGGAGTGATCTTTTTATCATTTTTATGGTATAAAGCTAAAATTAGAATAGTTTAGGAGTTATTGATTTATGCATTTTAATGGATTTGGAAATAAAAAAAATCTAGTGTTATTCAATATATAATTTTTTCATGTTAAAGTTATGTGTTATTGGTTCTGTAATTTATAAATCATAATTTAAATCATGTGTTATTGGTTATATGATTTATAAATCTTAATTCAGATCAAACGTTATTTCACAATATATTCAAAATATAATTTTACTGTTATACTTGATTTAAGAATGGATTTTGAATGGGTTTTGAAGGATTTCTTTTTTAAGAAATATAAATAGTTAAATATGATAGAAAAATTCCAGATTTGTAAATACTAATTAAAATTAACATGTTAGATTTAGAAACTAATAACTTATTTTTATTTATAAATCTTTTATATATTTATATCAATTAAAATACATAAACAATCAATTTTTAGTATTTTCATTTATCATCCTGAAAACTCTTTTTCTTAATTATATTATTTTATAGACCAATTTTCGACGAAAATACTCTACTAAAATAGAGTCAAATGACGCGTTTGAAGTGCCATATAAACACCCGTTATATCATTCAAAAGATAAACAGTAGTTGTCCTCAATATTTGAATCGAACTTACACATATACGTCATGAACGATGACGTAAACTAATGACACAAAAACGATGTCACGAATTATGAATCTAACACACCAAAATATAAACTATTACAAAATATAGCAAGTACCATAGTATGACATAGTCTACCCTCTATGTGAACATAAGAAGAAGCTTGAAAAATTGCTTGTTCAAACGCGGAAAGGATTGTAATCGAACTCAGAAAGATCGTCCAAGAACATAAAATTTCCAGGTGAACATGGAGGAAACTGATACCCCCATAACTGTTCATCATCCACCAAAAACTCGTTACTACCACATTCTAGGTTCATGATTTGGTCCGTGCCTTCGATGATAATTGCTTCTTGTTGTTCTACTGGAACGAGTTGAGGCATAACCGAGTCAGGCATGACTTGGTCGATCTTGTCGAACCGAATCATCTTGGAACCGTTAATAATATCTTCATTAGGCTGCAAAAAAGCATTAACCTCACAGATGTGTTTTCCGACATAAGTTGTTCTGTACACAGAAGGACTGTTTTGGATCTGTTGCACCCTCTTTGTAGCGTTGCAGTTTCTGTCTTTGGCATAGGCGCAACGATAGTAACACCTGTAAAGATAAACTCCGTTAATAAAACAGAGCAAAAACAGAGAAATACTCTTTCTTTTATACTCTCTAACCTTTGGTGGGAAGAGGTTTTGATTTTCTTTTGGCCGTACTTCCTCCAAGAAAAACCGTCATTGCAGAAAGGAGTTGGTGAATCTTGGATGTATTGCTCTAAACATTCTTCTCCGTGGCTATTTCTGCAACATGGAATATACGAACCGATCAAATCAAACATCCCTTAATCGAAAACACGTATTGATTTTTGTTTAGTCAATTACTTCTTGGGCGATTTTTGAGCCACCACGGGGGTTGCCTTGTTCTGAGAAGACTCACGGTGTGGTTGAGGGTTAGAAGATGCAAAAAGAGAGAGAGCAAATGAGAAGGAATCAAGAACGGTATCGAAGAGAGGCTCGGTTGGAACTGAGCTTGCGTGCTCGAGCACGGTCTTCAAGCGGTAAGCGCTTTCTTGGCCACGAAGCAGCGCCTCAACCGCCTTGTCAATACCGTGAGACATTTTTTAGTTTAGAGCTGTGGAGAAGTCCCAAGACTTGAAGAGCAAGAAGAGTTTTGTTTCAATTTTTCTGTTATTTTGAAGGTTCGTTGCGTTTTTATAGACGGGGGAAAATGTGGAGGGCGAACCATTGCGAGGAATCTACCTGCCTATATTTCTATTGGGTGGGATAGGTTTTTTGTTGGCGTTACTTTCGTGTTAAGTTGGTATCTATATATATAAAAATACAAAACTCTTATGCCTTTGCCGTTGGGCGGTCAGAAGAACTAGTATTAGTATACGCCGTTATAATTTAACAATAATATATCACTACCAAAAAAAAGAGTCTACAGAATATTTAGTCAATTTCTCCCAGACAATAATTTCATCTAATTAACGAATAAATTGATAAAGAGAAATTCGAAAATCACTTAAAAGTATTCATCATTGCTCCTGGTTGATGTATCCATATGCTTGTTGTCCATGGTATAAGTTTACGATAACATTCGTATAAAGCAGGATAAATATAATTAAGTGAACACCAGTAAGTATGTTCAAAAAAGCGAATACCATTAAATTACTTTACCCATATGAGCTGGCTGTAAGCAGACTTTTCAACTTGTATTTTTCTTTTATATAAAGCTAGGAAGAATAAATAAATCTTATATAATAAAATAGAAGTCAGATTCTTGTGTGATTTTTTTTAAAAATAGATCTAATAGACATATTTCTAGAAAGTCATGTTACATTTAATCTCTAATCTTATCATTTAAATTTTGGACATACCAGAAATTTTTATTGGGCTATCAATAATTGGATTTAAACAATAGATGATCCATTGGATTTATAGATAGTATAAATTAAATAGATATAATTAAATGTTGTAATACTATATCTCCATATGTTAAATATTTAAATATTTGTCGATGTTAACTTTTAAAATTATAAAGATTTTTTTTAAATAACAAAAATTATATTATCTAACAATGATTAATCTTTACTACCTTAAAACAATGAAAGCAAATTTTAAACTATATAGTTTATTTTAAAAAGTAAACAGAAACTAAATGTTTAATTATTTACTCGATAATATAAATCTATGAAGCGAAAAGTTTATTTTTTAAAAAACTTTCTAAATTTGTGAAATGTTACAATATCTATGAATATGACAATAAAACAATATTTCATTAATCTTTATATATATAGTTACGATTTTAATAATGAAATAATAATCCGGAAATATATAAATAGAAGAAGATACAAATACATGTTAAAGTTTGAAAAAATCTATTCAATGAAAAAATTATACCGTAAACTTATTATGCTTTAAAAATTGATAGACATATATATTATCATATATACCAATTTAGAATTGAAAGCAAAATATTTATATAAAAATAAATGAAAACAAAAATCCGCGCGGTTGCGCGGATCGAGATCTAGTTAAGTATTTAAACTGTTCATAATATCTCTTATATATTAATTAAAAAACATTACAACTTTGTTTTGTAACCACGTGTCACCATGAGAATAAAATTCAAAATTCTTAGAGAAATAGGTTGGTTCTTCTTTACTTATATTATACTTTTTATTAAACTAACTATTAAATTAATAAATAGTCTACAAAAAAATACTATCGCATTTTCCTTAAATAAAAGATACGGAATTGCCTAATATAGTTAACGTATATATGACAATTAATGATTATGAATAATAAATATTTGGAAATAATTTTTGTATCTTAGCTCTTTTTTGTTTAATTTTATATTATTAAAAGATATTAAACAACCACATTAACCATATAATAAACAAAATTAATTTTTTTCTTATATGTTATATTTTGAATTTTTAAAACGGCTTTAAATTACTAAAAACGTTAAATGTCTCATACTAAAATTTTGTGATCAATAGTTTAATTTTTTTTGGTAATAACAAGACACAAATGATCATAAATCGTATGAATATGAAGTCTAAGTTGACATATCCTTTAGATTAGCGTGGATTCAACAACCTTTTAGAAAGCCACCGTATTGAAAATTCAACACCAAAATGATCGAAAATATAATCTAATAGCGATGGGGTCATGAGATTATATTTCACTACAGTTATATATGTTTCTTCTTCTCACAAACGCAGCAAAGAACATCAATATTCTCGCAAAAAAAATTGAAGATGCATCAAGAAAAGACTCACCTTGGGAACTGCAAACTCGTGATCTTTTTGTTGTCGATCCTCATCATGCTTTTTCTGATAAAAATAATTTAAGGATTGGGGAAGAATGAACCTTGTCTTCTGATTTGAGGATAATATTTACCCGACCAAGAGCCTAAATCAATGTCACCAGTTACTTCCTAGAGTGAATTTAGAACCTTATAACGACTCACCATCCCGCCATAAGCTTAAGGAAAGGCACTCTCTTTCTTGTTTTGTTTTTTTTGTTCGGGACATCTTAGATTCTCTGTTGTGACTTGCCATAGCTTTAGCTTCTTCAGCGGGGTTTTCGAATTTGGTGGGATTTTAGGTTTTAACTAAACGATTTATATAAGAGGAGAATCAACCATCAAAGATGGAGTAAAGACATCATTGAATGGTTGCGTTAACATCGATTACTCATGAGAACCAAAACAGTGAAGACGAAGTGGAACAGTCGGAGTTGGCATGCTCGGGGTTTGTTGTTTCGTTTTTAGTATCTTGATATATTTACTTAGTATTTATTTATTTTTATTTTATATATTTACTTATTCTAATTTTTTGTTTTTATATTAAATGGTAATATTACGATAAATGTTAAATCTAATATTTCTATTTCTTATATTGTATATGTACTTATTATCTATTTTTTATTGTATAGAGATTTATTATTTATTTTTTCTTATATTGTAATGCCACGGGGTATCTTCTGGGAGAAGTTTTTTCGTTGAGGCGGACGTTCTACGGAGTTTCAAAAAGTCTCTTTTGTCAGTATAAATTATTAAATTCATTACATAATGATTTTCATATTTTATGTTTTTGTGTACAGAATTGATGAGATAAATACTTTTCCAGTTCAAATTAAACGGTAAAAAAATTATGAACTTAATAGAGCTTATAATTTCACATCAATTTATTCCTAAAAATAGTAATACTTTTTATTTTTTAAAGGCTTTCTTATTAATAAAACACTAAAACATACAAGAGTAACAAAAACACAGAATAGGGGAATAGCCACCTGAATTATAACGAAAACAGGGGAAGATAAGAAAAAGGAAACAAACAGGAATTTAAACACGGGAGAAGTGGAGAGACATTAATGGAAGGACAATAATCTGACCAGCTCATCACCATGCTTGTACCCTGTATTTTTCAACGCCAAAGATTTCTCTATAAGCTGCTGAGTGATCAGCAAAGTCTCGAGAGTGAGGCCAGCCCTCAATGTGTAAGAGATGGATGATATCCCTACAAAAAGCCTATCAGATAAAATATTTGGACCACTCGGTCGGCTCAGATAAGCTTAGCTCAACGGCCTACGACTCCATGCTCATGCTCAGTTGAAAACCGGCTTTACTTGACGATTGCTCGCTATTTGCACCAGCTCGGCTTGAAAGTTTGATTACTAGTTGCTCGGCCCAAAAGACGGAATTCAGCCCAGTAGGTCAAAAATGACCTAAAAAAAATGGGAGGAAGGTTAATCTATAAAAGAAGGATAACACCACGGAAAAAGGGAGAGAACATTTTACACACACACTTGGCGGCTATAAATTAGGATTTTACTTGTTGTATTTTTTGCCGATTCGTACTTTCCTAGCTAGCTCACCGAGCACCGGCTTACTCTTCCGTATATCTTCTTATTGTAAGCCGTTACATTTTTCCAATCAATAGAGACACCTTTGAACGAACCCACCGTCGAGTTCAGTCTGTGTCTGTACCGAGTCCCGACCGAACTCAGATTCAACACAATGGTATAAAAATGTCTGGAACTTAATTGTTGCCCCAAAAGTTAAATGTTTGCGTGGAAAGTATTGAAGAGGGCATTACCGGTGGGAGTACGCCTGGTGTGGAAACACCTTACTGTAGACCCTTTGATGTGCCGCAGTCCACGGATCATTACATGGAACCAGCTCAGCATGGAGTTCAGGACGTTCTGAACATTTCAACCGAGGTTCATGTTTTTCACCGTACCAGACTTGACTTGGATCATGCCAGACTTGACGTGGATCATGCCAGACTTGACTTGGTGGTGAAGAAACCGAAGACGGACATGCATTCTCATCCGACGGACCATCCGGACAGTACCGCAAGCATCCTTATCGTTACCCCGTGCATCCATCTGGTTCGGATGAACCTGGACATTATCTGAAGGGCCATCTTTGACCAATCTGCATGGAAGACTGAGTCTTTTTATGATTCATGATCTGGACATGGTGGTTCATACAGACAGTCCCACATCCGTCGTTCTCCTTACCGCGGTTCATGCTTCAGGATACAACGAATCTGGACAGAACCGAACAGCCACCTTGTCTAGTCTTATCTCTTTATTTTCGTATTAAAGACTAGATCTAGATCTAGATCTAATTTTTCATTTAATTCCTAGATCTACAAAACACTATAAATATGTAGTCCATTTCATCAATAAAATCAGTTTTGTTTTTGTTGTTTATTTTGTCTCTTCTCTGAGTGAGAGAGAGAGTTCTTTAGCTAGTTCATTGGTGTGAACCGGCTTGTTGATTTGGTGGTCAGCCAATTCATCTTTGTGTGTTGTTTGGTGGTTAGCCAACACATTCATTCTTTCTTTGGTGGTTAGCCTTAGATCGTAGGGATATCAAGAGTCATTCCGCATCTCTTGACGATCCTTTCAATCCATCTCAGTTCCAGAAGTGCCGTTTGCCTTCTCGGATCATATCCAACACCCAGCTAAAGTGATCCTCCCTATCTTAGGGTTCTTCACCCTTTGTGCAAACCCTGCAGGAACCCTGAGTCTATCACTCATCTTCTCTTTCATTGTCATCACGCACAACAAGTATGGGATCTAGCTCCCTTCGTTGCAGAATTGGATCCTAGAGGAATGGTAGATTTAGGGAACAGATGGTCGTCCTTATGGTCTATGCAAAGCGCTCCCCAACTGGAATTGTGACAAGTCACCTATTTCCCTAAATCTTGTGGTCATTGTGGAAAGACCGAAACAAGCTATATTTCTCTGGACACTATGTTCCACCGGTGGAAACCTTGTTAGACATCACAGCACGAGAGAGTGGTCAATCAATCACTTCAGTGAGAAGGATTTTTCTTCAAAAATATGGTCTCCTATTCTACGATCTTCTCATGTACTGTCTGCGTCCGTTCTGATGCGGCATGGAGAAGCTACGACAAGGCTGCCGTGAGCCTCGGATGGACTATAGCGGTTTCAAAGCATAACACCTCCTCTAAGGTATTTACTCAAGCTGTGCGATCTACCCTCTTGGCAGAGAGTCTAGACGTTCGGGAAGCTCTCCTCTGCTGCAAATCTTTGGAAATTGCAACTCTTCGATGTGAATTGGATTCAGCTCAACTAATCAAAGATATTAATGATAAGGAACCAATGCTGAGATACATGGGACTCTTTCAGATATTACTGCGATTTCTGCCTCTTTTGATTTTATCTCCTTTACCTGGATCCTGTTAGGGGCACAGATTATGGGCAGATGAGATGGATGGTTGATGGGTTGATCTTATTGATGGAAATGGTGATCGGAAGCATTAGACTATACAAACCGTCATGTTAACATTGTTAGTTAAACCGAGACTTCCCCTAGACATTATTTGTGAAGCGATTTCACACATGTCATCTCCACAATTATTTTCATCAAAAAAATATGATATGACATACTAAAATTGATGACACGGCATATGGTTAAAAGTGATAAGGACAACTATATTTAATGTTAATTTCAATTTTTGGTAATTTTTGATAATATGGTAATAACTCATAAATCATCATTAAAATAAATATATTCAAATATATCATTAAATAATATGATAAAGGAAATATAAAATATTTTTAAATTTAGAAATATTATTTAAATATATTTTTATAATCATAATTTTTTTATTATTAAACAATATTTTCAAAATTTTATACAATATTTTTTCTAAAAAAATGAATTTTTTTAATGCAGTATCATTTGTTTATTTTTGATATCTACAAATTTTAGAAATTCTTTTTAGTTTTATATTTTAATAATTATAAAAAAATTATATCAATTTTACTTTACACAAGTTAATTTAATATATCTTAAACAAAATAAATAAATGAAAGTGTATCTAAATTATAATTTTAAATATAACTTAAATGTAATTTTAAATAAATCAAATTATTTATTTTATCTTAGTTTATGTTTAATTAAATTAGTATTTAGTATTTTATTAAAATATTGGCTTAATAAAATCTAAAATATTAACAAATTTTTATTTTTAAATACAATTTAAATTTAAAATTTTATCTCTGCACATGGTGCAGGAAAACACCTAGTTTAGTATAAATTTCAAACCGTATTTCTCCTTTTCTCTCTACTTATCGAGCTTCGTTTCTGAATCTAATAGGATGGGAGGATGGTGAAGGTGGCCTACTTGTTACTCCTTTAGGTCCAAGATAACCTGAAAACAAAGGAAGAACGGTATGATAAGTGACCCAAACAAATAAGAACAGAGAAAATAAAAGAGATAAGATAGGATGGTTAATGGAATGAAGATAGATGATTGGTAATGGATGGTGATGGATAGATGATTGACTCTCTCAGTCTGTGAACCAGGAGTGTTTGAATCACACAAACAAGCAGGATCCACGAATCAGTAGGACTGAAGCACTTTGCACACTTGAATCCTAAAGACAATCGGTTTTGAAAGATAAGTTCTTTGAAAAACATAAACAAAATTCTATATATTACTTTATGACTGAGGGTGAATATTACAATGATCTATCTAAGAGCTTATACAGGCTGTGGCATTTGCTGAGAATTACAGTATAAATGTAATAACGTTTTGGACGTATCTTTTTATGAATATCAAACTGAATCATTTTAAGTGAATTAAGTTTCATTTTATTTATCCTCTTCAAAACTCTTTTTCTTAATTATGTTATTTCTTAGACCAAGAGTACGAATATTACAAACCGCACCGCACCTCACCGCAGTTAATAATAACAAAAAATTATATATATATATGTTTTTGTTACTTTTTTTTTACGTCAAACGGTCATTCTATTACTCAAGCTTGAGGTAGTCTGGGTAACCAGACCGGAATAGAACAACCAATGAAAAGTAACTCCATACAAAAGGTCCTAGCAGTCTTAGCTAAAAAATCAGAAAACTGATTGCGCACTCGTGGCACATGGGTGATTTTGAAGTTCGGGAAACAAATCTGCAGCGTCTCTATCTTCTCCAATTCTGTCGCGACTCTTGGCCACTCCTGAGGTTCCTTTATCATTGCAATCAGCTTCTTGCAATCTGTTCCAAAGCTCTGGAATGGCGAGTGTTGAAGCATATTCTCCATCGCCCATCGCAGTGCTTCTACCTTCAAATGTAATGCTGATTCACATCGAGTGAAGTTTCGTGTTCCCATAAGTTGTATGTTCTCCCCACTATCCATCCAGACCCATCCACATCCACTAAAGCGATCAGAAGCTGTCCAAGATCCATCTAATAGGCAAATATTACCCAAGCTTAAGACTTGGTTTTCATCATTATTGATGGTCTGTACTACTGGTGGTATCATCTCATTTGCATTAAACCAGGCTTGACATTCACTTTCAGCGTATCGACCTAGCTCCAAAGGGTCTCTGTCTATTCCCCTGAAAAGTTTATCATTGCGAGCCTTCCAAATATACCACATTATCCAGGGATAAGGATCCATGTCTTGGTCTGGTTCTAGGATATTATTCTTCCTCCATAATAGATAGTCCATGTTTGTGTAGACGCTTGCCACTGGAAATGTACCTGAGCTTGTAGGAGTTGCCGATAAGGACCATAATTGCAGAGCTGGAGGGCATTCGAATATTGCATGAGTTACAGATTCCTCTGTTTCCCCACACCTTGCACAATAATTATTGCACCTCATATTCCGCCTTACTAAATTCCTCGTTACTGCCACCTGACCCGTTATCAATTGCCATATAAGATGGCACATCTTCCTTGGCGCTTTCAACTTCCACGCAAAGGCTTGAAGTTTAGTGATACTTGGTTCCAGTATTTCCTTTTCCTCTTCTGGCTTCAACAGATTTTGAGCAACCCAGTATCCAGATTTAACTGTGTATTGGCCAGTCGTCGTGTTAGTTCCAGCAGAAAGTATCACGGCGATGAGTAGAGCTTATGGCCATACTGCGAATGAGAGGTATGTCATCAGGATGGACATAATCCTCTAGTAGTCCTACGTCTAATTCCTTCGATTCCTGATTAATGAGGTCACTAATTCTCATATTTGGGTGCTTCACAGGCGCTACAGGTGTAGGTGGTCTAGCTAGTGTCGTTGGAATCCACAGATCCTCCCACACCTTGACTTCATAACCATAATGAATCTTCTATCTGATCCCCAGAATTAAGAGCTTCCTTGCGGCGGAGATGCTTGTCCACACATATGATGGGCTACTTGCAGATATTGCTCTTATAAGATATCTTCTCCTCAAGACGCGGGCAACCAGTGAATCAGGGTACTGAACCAATCTCCATAATTGCTTTGCCAGTAGTGCTAGATTGAACTCATGAATTAAATGGAAATCAATCCCACCCTCTTCTTTTGGTAGACAAACTTTTTCCCATTTCGCCCAGTGTATTCCTCTTTTTGGTGGATTCGAGCTCCACCAAAATTGTGCAATGGCACTAGCGAGGTTTTCACAAATTTCCAATGGGAGCAGAAACGTCGACATAACGTATGTCGGAAGAGCGAGTAAAATGGATTTGATCATTACCTCCTTCCCCCCTTTTGAGAGCCATCTACCAGTCCATCCATTTACTCTATGCATTAGGTTATCCTTTAGAAATGCAAAGAGTTTTCATTTAGAGCCACTAATATCCTCTGGGATTCCCAAGTACTTTACTATCCCTCCATCAATATGTATTCCAAGTGCATCTTTAATCTCTTGCCTAGTAGCTGCATTAATTCTCTTACCAAAGAGTAAGGAAGATTTGTCAAAGTTAATGCATTGGCCTCGATTAAAACTGAGCTCCCTCTGGTGTTCGAGCACCGTCTTCAAGAGATTGGCGCTTTCTTGGCCACGAAGCAGCACCTCAACTGCCTTGTCAGCGCCGTGAAACATGTTCGTTTAGAGTTGTGGATGTGAGTTTAGGACAGAGAGCAAGAAGAGGTATGTTTCTAAAGTTGTAGCTATGCCTTTTCGAATGTTGGGTACGTTATTTATAGATTTTACAAGACTCGGGTTACGTTTCATTAGTGCTATAAAAATAAACTATTTTTGAATGTTTCGTTATTTACACGCGGACCTTTGCCCTACATTTTATATACCTTCCCATTTCCCTTATATTATGATATCCTCAACCTAAATACCGACTTGTAAAAGAAAAATTTACATTATAATGGGTCAGTTTCATCACTCCTCATGCAACACGTCAGCAGGTAAGTGGATCCCATTTTTAAAAAATGTGAAAAAATATCAAATATGTGGCTCGAACCCGGCTTACTGTGTTATAAACACCAACATTTATACCACTAAACTAAAGGATACTTTGTACATTGATTACCGAAACTAATATATATTTATGAAGAATTTCATATAGTGGATCCCACACATAACTGTAATGTTTCAATACTCACGTGTAACTTTGATCATCGAAACCTATTTAGTAAAATCCGCATTCTGGTCCAATAAAACTTATAAGTGGGTTAAATCTATTTTGTATGTATCTAGGATTTTTATAGTACTCTGTCTCCACCGATAAACCGAAGCGTTACCCTTTTAGCTTTTCAAAAAAATTCTGAAACTTTTCATCTTCACCTCTCTATATCTCCAACTCTCTATATCTCCAACGATCAGTTATGGTACCGTTTCACCTCTGAAACAATTCATCTCAGTATATATAATTCCTCAAACAAACTTTGAGACTCATATCTCTTATCAAATTACTCCTAAATTGAACTGTCGCAACTTTTAGCCAACCTTCGAAGATGTCAGCCTCCAGTGTTGTTGTTGCTTAATCGGTCGTTGTCCCCGCCACCTTTCTCCGCCTAGAACATAGTACCCAGGAAAAGGTATTGACAATTTGACTTTCTATGGAATACTATATACCATATTTGTTTAATCAATATTCAAGCTATCAGTTTTAATACTTTAAGCGTATGTTTCTCTGGGCAGAATTCCAAGATCCATGGTTCTATCCCAGTTCGTGTGAATCACTACCATCCATTGCTACGATAGGGGGTCGAACGTGAAAGTTGATTGATCGCTTTGAAGTTGTCCGATTAACTAATTTGATGTAAACTATGTTCTGATGGGCTATAACGGAAAGTTATTTGGTTGCTAGGACTAACAGAGGCTGCAAGGCTGGGTACGTCTCAGGCGGAGCTGAAGGACGGTACAACTAGAGCGCCTATTGTCCGGTTTTTGTCGTGCCAACGTGCTATGGAACTTAAGCCTTCCTAGG
>NC_027749.1:27080491-27089177 GCF_000695525.1 Brassica oleracea var. oleracea | reverse complement strand
AGAAAAAATGGCTATATATGGTTCAGTTGTAACACCGGTGTGGTGCAATGGGGATGGACATGGTAACCAAAGGTGTGCATAATGTTATTGAGTTCCTCAGCGATGATTCCCCTGACATGGATGTGATCGGAATCTCTGGTGAGTTCCTTTTGTATGTAGGTGTGCATAATGTTATTGAGTTCCTTAGCGATGATTCCCCTTACATGGATGTGATCGGAATCTCTGGTGAGTTCCTTTTGTATGTTATTGGTTTGATTTTAAAACAATGCCTTTTAGCTTAGTGTCATCTTGAGACTTAAAAACTTGAAATTTATTGGTCAGATAACTTCTTCTCCGACATTAACAAACCTGCTGCGGTGAACTGCATCGAGGGACATGGCAGTAATTAGAAGAGAGATAGGGAACAAGGTGTTGACAACGAGTGTGTCTGGCTTGGTGGAGCTCAATATACTCAAGAACCTCACCGTCTATGTTGTTGCAGGCTCTCTAAGTCGATTCAAATCTCATGCCAACAACATAGTGTTTGATGTATTCATACCTACTTGCCAAGATTCAGCCCAAAACATGGAGAGCTCTCAAATTGATTGAAGTCATTAACAGCAATCACCGTACCTTCACTATCTCCACCATCACTGAAGATACCATCATAGAGAACCATGGCAAGGTTGTCTAATTTTACTTGTCATCACGTTCATGTATTTCAGGAGCACAGTAAGAACATTCTTCCAAGCAGTGAAGGTGATGTAGGATTGGCAGCATCATCGGGCCCGTCTGTTTTGGGAGACAAGGTCGATGAGGAATGTGCTGCAGCAGATCCTCCAGAGATTTCAGACGCTCAGAACAACCGCAAGCGCTGCCGTGAGTGATTGGAAATATCTATTATATTCCTATCAGCCCGTCAACGTCTTTTCTATGCATTTTTAAAAACTGCTATTATCTTTGTTTTACATCATAAACTTTGGATATTTTTTCTCTTGCATGTTTTCTCTGTTCGGAGATTTTATTTCTATTTTGGATTATTAATGAAACGTCGACGGGTTCTAACTCATACAAGATTTGTCAGTGGTGTATTTTTTTTGTTTACCTATTTCTGACATTTTTTTGTCCACCATAAACTATTTTTAACAAAGTCGAGTAAAACTCTAAAAATAAATAATTTTGCAACAGTATAATTTTATAAATTTTTCTAGAGTTATTAATTCTTTTTAAAAAATAGTTTATTACAGTTCTATATTTTTGAAATTAATTTAGGTAAAATGAATAAATAATTTAATTTATTGTTCGATAAATTGTTTAATTTTTTGAATTCAAATTTTATATTTTGTTCCTTACACTATTTATTTTATATACTAACAACTACCTAAGTAAATACTAAACAACTTCATAAACTTTATCTTTTGAACATGAAAACGCTAATAACGCTAATGGTCGATCAAATCATTACAAAAATAATGCATATGAAGTCGCCGGTCATTCTTATATCAACTTAATCAAACTGTGTGACTTCCAAATGTTATCTTCATCACCATTATATACAACACGGAAAAACAAAAGTGGAAAAAAATAAACGACAAAATTCCGTACATAAAACTACACAACGATCAATAACTTCTCCGGTTCCGCGTTTGCGCGGGGCTATACCCCTAGGTAATTAAACGAGACAAAACCACAGAACCTTTGATTCCTTTCGTAAGCTTTTGACGGTATTAAAGTCTAACATGCTGGCTTCTATTACATAAAACTGGCTCACGTGCTTACACTTACACTGACCGACTTCAATCGGTTAGTCAAGCTTTATATATGGTCCATGGTATATGGTATTCTATTGGTGTATGTGTATATATTTGCTTTTTTCAAACTATGTTTTATCCTTTTGCTAAGAAAAATAGTAGATTCTATTGGTATATTATAATAGATACATGTATCCGCACGTTTTAGATTTGAGACGTGTAAATTGCTCGGACTACTACCGCATAGTCATCAGCTTTAAACTTCGAATTAAACTGTGTTTAAGAAAGCGATGGGTGCTAAGCGGACAATACCTCAACGCCTAATTTCTAGAATGACTAAAAGAACACTTAGATTATAAGTTAGGCGATTTAAATGCTTATAAATTATAACAATATACTAAATACATATAATGTTTTATATTAAATATCATTATTTATAAATGATAAAGTTTATATTATTTTAGTTTTGTAAGATTTTTATTGTAAAATATTAATTATTATAATTTATGAATAATAAACTATAAATTATTTATTATACAATATTATAATTATTTAAGCGATTTAGAAGATAATTACCACGATTTATAAGATTTAGCGTTTAATACTCAATTAAAATTTAGTGACTTTTATGAAATACATATATAGTAGTACATTATTGCTAACTATAACACATTTTTATACATTTAGAGAGAATGTACATTCACTACACATATATATTAATTATCGAATGTTAAGAGTTTTCAACGCTGCTAAGACAAATGATGTAGTATAAAAGATTGTCGAACCAATTCTAAAGGATTTCAAAGCACTGAAAATGCAAGTACTCACTTAATCTAAGTGCAACCGGCGATTTAAAAGATTTTTAAACTAATGATTAATGCTAATGCAGTTGCAGAATAATAAAAGTGATAAATGAAATAACTTTCTTGACTAAGGGAAAAGAGAACTCATGGACGTAGGGATTAGACCTTGGGTGATCAAGTTTCGAATTAAGGATGGCAAACGATCAATCAAACTATCAACCTTAAGCTTAGACACAGTTCTAAACAAGCTCTATGTCTAGATGAATGTTCATTTACTAACACATTTCAAACATCAAATGTCTTTGGTTGAATAATATGAACGCAATCATTACTAACAAGTTTAATGGCTATCTTAGCACCTCTAACAACAAATATCTTTGGCAATCTTTGGCAAAGTATCCTAAAAGCTTAAAAGAGTTGTCTCAGGCATTTCATCAAACACCTTTTGGGTGGAAAATGCCTAAAGATCAACTTTTGAGAGGCCAACTCAGAAGATGCATTATGAATACTCTACTAGCAAGGACTAAGAATGATCTACACTAAAACATCCTAGCTCTAACCTAATCACCCTTAATCTCCCTAACCTATGAATTCAAAACGTGATTACTCATTAATCTCCATGATTCCTCTTAAACCCATATTGGATTTCAGATTAATCATGTAGAGAAATACAGAGAATCGATATGAAAACAACAGGATTGCAATAACAAAAATGATCAATTGAATCAAAGAGATGAACTTTCCAAGAGGTTTTTGGTGGTTTTCTTAGGATAAAAGATAATCTGCTTCCAATGGCTTACAAAAGGTACTTAAACCTAGGTTTAGAAAGTGTAAAACGTGCATAACAAATGACCAAAAGGCCCTTGATTAATCATAAGTTCGACCAAATAAGTGAAGCGCAGCGACCTCAGCACGTCGCTCCGGGAGGTCGCTCTGGGTGTTGGGAGCGACATCGGCACGTCGCTTCGAGAGGTTGCTCCCGGCTTGTTCTTCGTGTCTCAAATTGACACAAACCCGAGCGACCTCGGGGTGTCGATGTGCGGACCTCGCTCTGGAGCTGGAGCGACTTCGTGTCGTCGTTCTAGGAGGTCGCTCCGGATCTATTTTTGCACTCCAAAACGATGAAATGGCGAGCGACCTCGTGAGGCCGCTCTGGTAAGGTCGCTTTGAGAGGTAAGGCACAGCGAGTTCATGGCACCGCTCCGGTAGGGTCGCTCTCATGCACTGCTCGTCCAATGATCACCTTTATCACCTCTTTTGAGCTTCAAATGCACTCGAATGCCTCCAAGAACTCCATGTGGTACTCCAATACCTAATAAAGACTCATGTATGCAAAATGCAACCTAAACATGGCTAAATCCTAGTCTATATGATCAAAATGCACATGGGTGAATGGATAACACAATGGAAATATGCAAGATATCATTACCACAAATTATGTCATACAGTCTACAACATCAAAATCTTAACCCGAGAAACATCTATTCTATTAAATAGAATTCACAACTTTATTTTATGTGTGATATTTTAAATTGGACCATTATTTTGAAAGTTTATCAAATGTACATAACTTACTTATGATATCTTTACTTTTGTTTAAATAAAATTAATATTTATTTAAGAAAATTTTAACAATATCTTTTAAAATTCTTTTCAGAATCATATTAAATTTTAATTCCAAAAATTGATTAATTTTAATTTTAGTTATCATAAAATATAATCAAAATTTTAAATTTAATTTAGTTTCGATTTATAAACAAAAATTATAAATTATAAAAAATATTTTAATGATAATAACAACTTAAATTTATTACTTTTCAAAAATACATTTTACAAAGATTTTAAAAAGATTTTGTTGGAAAGCAATATCCATTTCTATTAAAATTTTAAATTAAAAATATATTATTTATTAAACACATGAATCATGACTTATTACAAGTGTGATTTTTTAATTTACACTATCTCTTAGAGGTCACAACTTTAAATGCTTATATCATATAACATTACAATTTATATCAATAATTTTTAGCACAAATCTAATTCTTATTAGTGGTTAAATTTCAATTTACAACCCCATCGTAGATGAAACATTTAACCTCTTTACATATCGTATATATAAAACTTTAGTCAACTATTATTACTGTTTATATATTCCATTGAGCTAAAAACCATTTTATTTTAATATTTAAATACTATACCAAAATGGTTTATGAATCACTATATATAAAGTTTTACATATCCTACTCCAACCATAAATAGACGAACAATATATATACGAAATGAATATATATGTTAACACATACATTAAACAATGAACACGCTTTTATCATCCATATGCATACTAATGTCATAGCATGAATGACATATATATGTCAAAAATATTAATATTCCAACACTATTCTATATGAAGAGAACACACATTTATCAAACTTGTTTAATGTTACGATATATAACATAATTCCAACAAATTTTAACTTTACTTCAAATTTGATACAATTTTTCAAATTTACCTTTAAATTATTTTATTTTTATAAATATCTTAAATTTATTATTAAAAGACAAAATTAACCATTCCAAAAAAATTATAACTATATAAGAATTATTTATAGAAGTTTATAAATTCACTTTCACCACATAAATTATAAATCTTAAACATAATCTTTAAACTCTAAGCTTAAATGTTAGGAAATCTTTAATTAATTTTTTAATGCTATCCAAGTTGGTGTATTTCAAGCAATTTCTAAAATAGGATCTTTACTACAAAATCACTTTGCAAGTACAAAATATCATAGTTTTTTTTTAAACAAGTTTTGTTGTTTTCAGTATTATCCCAAAAAAATCTTCTTGACTATGTAGGTTCATTTTAATTTAATTTCCATATAAATTCTAAATTTTAGAAATTAAACCTAAAATTATGTAAAATAGTATTATTACATAATAATATTTACAAAATTATTTGTTTTTACAAAATACAAAAAAAATATATGAAAATAGTATTGTTACATAATAATGTTATATAAATTAGAATCCCTTATATATTAAAAGAGAAACATTATAATAAATGCGTTCACACTATAATAGACATGTGGCAGCCTCATAGCGATCTGAGAGCACACTAATGTGTCACGTGTAGAGAACTTCTCAGCTAAACTCTAAATAAATGTGTTCACACTATGTACTTTAAGTTTTGTTTTTAAATATAAAACTCACATGTAAGGTTCTAATAAAACTCACACTATTCATATTTTTCGATTCGAATCAAAACTGATAATGAATCGACAGTCCAATTATACATATATTATTTTTATTATTTACGGATAGGTTGGACAAAATATTCGTAATTTTTTTTTCTATTTATTATCCATTTTGATTCGAACCAAAAAATTTGGATATTCGTAACACTACGAAGCAAATCAAATACTAAAATATAATATCTATAAAAACAAACCAAATAAAAAATACTAATATTTTTAGGAACGTATATCCGATTCGATCCGTTATATCCATATATATATATATATACATATATTTAAATAATTATATATATAATTTATATGTATAATATAGTTTATATAATTTTTACAATATTTTTATGTATTAAATTTATTATATTAGGTATTAGAATTTAAAAAGTTAAATAATAATTTACTTTTGTAATGAAATATTATTATTTATATTATTTTTTGATTTTTCATTTATTTTTAATTTTTATTGACGGATCAAATCGGATATCCGTGAAAATTCTAAAAAATTCAGATATCCGAGACACAGAAAATCCGGGTGGCTACGGATCGAAGCGACACTGATACCTCCAAATACCAGGATATTCGATCCGTTCTCAACCCTATTTACAGATACAATTTGATTTTCTTTATATGAAATAAAATTTACTAATGTTTAGGCTTATTTTATTTTTAATTAATTTTATTTTAAGAATTTTATCTTCTATGTGTTATTTTTAATTAAAATGTCATTTAATTTTGATTAACAATATCTTTATATATTTACCAACCACTTTTATATATTTTACATACACATACATTTGGACATTGACGTAAACACTTGTATAACTAAATATTCACCACAACTAAAATATCTAATTCTCTTGGAAGTTGAAATATTCTTTTTTAATGTTTCTTTCACTATCGACCAAATTATAGTGAAATTATTTGTCTTAATAATTTTATTTTCCTTTTTTAACTATTATATGTTTAGAAAATATAATATGAAACCATTGGTTTGACATCAGAACTATCTAAAATTCATATAACCTTAAACCAAACAAATGATATTTATTTTTGGTTATCACCTGAAAAACTAAAAACATCAACAATTTGCACCGAACAAACCAAAATAAATATTGATTTAGAATTATAGCTATATTTTAGGAGATTAAAAACCAAAAAAATAACATAAAACCAAACTGATATCCAGATTAAACAGATTTAATATCTCCTTATTAAAAATAACAAAACTAATAATTATATTCCGCGCAAGACGCAAATTATTATCTAGTAATTTAGTATAGAAAGAATAAAACCTTCCAAAATAGGTTTTTTTTTTTTAAAAGTACTGAAAAAAATGAAGTAAACATTCCAAAATAGGTTTTCCTCAAAAAAAAAAACATTCCAAAAAGGGAAACAAAGTCCATTCTCAGATAAAGAAATTTACATTCTCCGGCTCCACATCTTCTCTGTTCTGCACAATTTATCTTTCACAGCTCAAGTGGCTCCGGCTCCGCATCTTCTCTGAGTCACAACACAAAGTAACTGATCACTAACTTACACGAATTACCCTCTTTGTTGTTTTTGAGTCAAGTCCCTTTTGTCGAGCTCCGCATACAGAAAGAACAATTCTTTTTATTCTTCCAGCTCTGATTCTATCGTCTGCAAATCATGTCAACAACATCTCACATGTTGTCTTCATTTTAAGACAAACTTGGCATGCACGAAATCCCTTCTCTTAAATCTTCAAGACTAAAAATGGGATGGCTCACCTCTAGTAGCTTATCACTGGCTGTTAGCGTATTCCAAAACACTATAATTTTTGTTTGTTTGAATATTATTAATACCCTATCAAAAAGAATTATACACATTTTATCATGAAAGAACCAAGAAAAGTGTTTCAAAAAAACAGAACCAAGAAAAATGTTTCAAAAATACAGAACCAAGAAACAGCAGTTATGAACTGTAACAGGCACATTTACTGTTATACTTGAGCTTATTTAAGTAAAGTACAGAATTTTAAAAACACAGTTCATAGTCGATGAACATTTATGTTCAACCTCAATATTCAGTCAAGCGCAGTTAAATTATGGAAAATAATCTCAACGGCACGTTCGATTTCCTCCTCCGATATAATCAACGGCGGAACAATCCTGACGACATTCCCTTTCCCTGCCGTCGAGATCAGAAGACCAGAATCACGACAAGCATCGACCAACGGACCTGCGGGCACGTCCAGCTCCACTCCAATAATAAGCCCTTCTCCTCTCACTTCCTTCACGTGCAAGTTTCCTCCTAGTTTCTTCACCAACAGATCCTTAAAGTATAAACCTTTGCTCGAGACACTGGCCAAGAAAGAGGGTTTAGATACTTTATCAAAAACAGCGATGGCTGCACTACACACAAGAGGGTTCCCTGCAAATGTGCTTCCATGATCTCCATATTTGATGGTCTCAGCAACTTTTTCAGTTACAAGCACCGCTCCAATTGGTAAACCACCTGCTAAAGGCTTTGCAACTGTCATTATGTCAGGTGTTACACCAAATGCTTCATATGCCCATAGGTTACCGGTTCGACCCAAACCACACTGAACCTGGAGACGTAGGGAGACCAAAAGAACAAGATCAAAGTCAAGAATAGTCCTGGGCATATTCTCTGAAACCCAAAAACCGAACTGAAACAACTGAAACCGAAATGGACCAAATTTTACGAAAACCCAAACGGTTCTTATTTCTCTAAACCCGAAAAAAACAAAACCAAACCGGAATCAAACAAATAACTAAACGGGTACCTAATATTTGAAATATAATAAAAATATTAATTATTTAATTATATATAAAATATAATTTATAAATAATAAAAATAATTATTATTTTAATTTATATATATTATCATTTATAGATGAAAATATCGAACCCCTTGCCCCCCC
>NC_027749.1:27075415-27080300 GCF_000695525.1 Brassica oleracea var. oleracea | reverse complement strand
TGCCGGGATTTTTTGGTTTTTAGCTTTAAACTAGAATCAAACTCGAACTATTTCTAATTAGGTTCACTTCGGGTTTTATACTAGAAACCCGAGTGGAACCTAACATTACCTGATCCGATCCAAAAAAAATGTCTGGTTCCTAAACGGGTCCTAAACACCCTAACCCAAATAACACGAACCGAAAATCTAAAATGCGCAGCACTAGTCAGGAACTTTCAAGCTATTACACTATGATATGTACCTCATCGAAGACGAGAAGAGATCCTGCAGCATCGCAAGCTGAGCGAAGAGACTGGATAAACTCTTTTGTAGCAGAGTAAACCCCACCTTCTCCTTGAATAGGCTCCACAAACACAGCAGCTATTTTATCGGAGCGGATAAGATCAGTGGCTGCTTGAGTGTTACCATATTCCAAGAACGTAACGCCTGGCATGATAGGTTCGAAAGGAGTTCTGTACTGTTCTTTGCTTGTTAATGCAAGAGCTCCTAAGGTTCTACCATGGAAACTATTCGTAAAGGCGATGAAGCTTGTGGCGACTTCCTTGTCTTCAGGATGGGTGAATCTCTGGAACTTTCTAGAAAACTTGATGGCTGCTTCGTTCGCTTCTGTTCCAGAGTTACAGAAGAATACACGGTCTGCGAAAGAACTTGCCACAAGGCGTTTCGCTAGTTCTATCTGCAAAGAAGTAAACAGTATACGAAGTTGAATCCTCCAACCTTAGGACTAATGTTACTAAACGATACCAATGTGACTAGTGCTCAATAAATGTTTCGAGCTTTGCTCATAAAGGATAAGTCAAATTCAGACCTGAGGAATGGTGTAATAGACATTGCTGACGTGGGAAAGAACAGAAGCTTGGTCAGTGACAGCTTGAAGCCAATCAGGATCTCCATGGCCCAGAGCATTCACAGCGATTCCAGATGCACAATCAAGATACTCTTTCCCTTCTGCGTCCATCAATTTACAACCTTTCCCACTCGAGAGCACCACTGGAGCACGCGCGTAGGTACCCACCAGAACTTTGGCCTCCTCTTCAATCACCTTCTGGCTCACACTTGCTTTCACCGAACCCGCGTTAGTCAATACACTCGCGATCCGGCCGTTGAATCTGATTGGGGTTCTGATCGGACGGCGTAGGAGGCCCTTCTGCAACGATGGCGCTCGCGGGAGGGTGATTTGGCCAAGAGACGCCATTTTTTTTTTCGCTTTTGGTCGGAGAAGGAACAGAGTCGTTAAAAAAGACAGTGAAGCTGAAACTAAACTTAAGTGTTAGGGTTTTAGGCTTTTAGCTTTAAAATCAACTGATAATAACCCTATACTTCATAATTACAGTTTAGGACTGCTTGTGTTGGATTAACAATGTGAACTAAAATTAGCAAGAGGAGATTTTAAAGACAGTAGAGACTAGAGAGAGACATCATATGACATAAATAATTCACTACTCAAATTACAAAGTTATAGCTATATAACTTGTAACTGGTACACTTTAAAAATAAATAAATGGAATTAATAGGAATATAATCAAATGAATGGAATGTAATAGATAAATAGAATTAATATGGAATGTTTTGCTTTGTATTTTGTTTAGCTCAGTGAAATTTGTTATGAAGTCTGTTATGAATATTACGGTGATGCAATTATGGAAAGTCTTACATATATTTGTTCTCCATGTGGCTTTGTCCGCAAGCTATTGTAATCTTATATAAACGATTCATTACTCATGGAATAAAACACACTAATTCTTATTTTTCTCTTCTTACTTATAATACGTTATCCGCACGAATCTTTAGCGACCTTGAGAAGGTATAGATTTTTATTATGTTATATTTTTGGTCTGTATTCAATCTTTCTTCAAATCATGTTTATTATCAATTCATGGTTTGTAAGAATGGACTCATACATACTATGAGCTTAAGAGCTTTAGTCGACAATATTGATTTACCCTTGTTTCAAGGAAATAAAATCACTCGATCGAAATGAGATCTTGTCGACAAGCTAATGCTTACTTGAGTTTTGAAAATTTGTTCATTTTTGTTTCACTTAGCATATTAACATGTTTCGTACAGCTGCATATAGGAATGTCAAAGGAAGGCTTGGCCCGCGGGATAGGCCCGTTTAAACCTGTGGCGGGGCGGGCTTGGGCCTAAGATCTGTTATCCCGCGATGTCGCGGGTCTCGTGGGAATAGACCTGTGCGGGATGGGCTTTGTGCGGGATGGGCCGAAGAAGACCGCGGTTTACCCTAATGTCCCGCAGCTTCTTCTCTCTTCATTTCATCCACCACCTAAAAAAACAAAAGAGAGAGAGAGAGAGCGGGAGTGAAAGAGGAGTCGCCGCCACAAGAAATGGAGCTCCGGCCATGGTTTCTTCATCGATGATGCTTCCTATCTACCCTTCGCCTTCTATCTCCTCCAGTGAAGCTTCTTGGAAACATAACAAGAAGTTTGCGGAGTAACTCTCCATCGAAGAAGAAGATCCAGCTCCGGCCATGGTTTCTTCATCCACGGTGCTCATGGGCTCTCCTGCGGTCCATGCATGTACGTCTTCTTCTCTTTCTCTCAATTTTAAACCTTTTGTTTCTCTCAGATTTCATCATCAAAAAGACTTGTTTTTTTTAATAGTTGGAATCCGTGAGAAACACAGGATATTAGTGATTATGGGTTCCATCACTCTGCCCATAACGAGACTTCCACTACTCAACCCGACTTCTTCTTCATCATTTTCACTTCCTCATCCTCCTCTCTCTAATCCTCGTCGTCGCTCCAATTTTTCACCGTTGGTCATCACCGCCTCTGCCGTCTTCGCAGCTCCTTCTGATGTTAATAACTCTGTTCCGGTTAGTGCATGTTCACCCTTTTCATCTTTAAAGTTTGAAACTTTGCTTGTTTGATCGTGTGAGATTTGTTTCAGGCTAAAAACGGAGGTTACACAGTTGGTGATTTCATGACAGAGAGACAGAATCTGCATGTTGTTAATCCTTGTTCAATAGAAGAAGATACAAGACCCAACTGAACATGTATGGTCTTACTTTATTTTGTCCCTGCTTGTCGAATCACTTTGATAACCAGCCGCTTATAATTTTCTTCTTTGCATTGTGTACGTGGATCATACTGTTTACACGTCTTCTTTTTTTGTTTTCTGTCTTGAGGTATTGGATTTATCACAAGGAGAACAAGAGTCCGTAGAGCAGCTGCTCCAGTAGTCACTTAGCATATTAACATGTTTTATATTATTAATATCACAATTGATTGAATACGCTTCTAAATTCAAGTGAAACTGATTAGATTTTAGTTAAATTTTCTCCTTGCTTAGCTATGTATGCATGTTTAGCAAAGATCTGTCGCATCTTTTATACGCATGTTACATATAGATGTGTATTCAGCTGCATATTATCACTACGGCTGCATATTATTACGGCTGCATAATTGTATTGATAAGTTTAGCATTCGTATTTAACTTTACGGCTGCATCCCTTACTTTCATTAATATTGGTTTTACGGCTGCACATATATAACTGTTAATGATAAATGATAATTAGTAAGAATATCTTATCTTTGTTTGAAAAGGCATCATATAGGCATGAGATTACTACACGCGTTGATACTATTAATGTTGCTCTTGTTTACACAATTGCATATTGTTATTTACGGATGCATATAATTTAATGTAAAAGCATAGTAATTGATGTTCCTAAAGCATACAATTTACGGATGCATATAGACTTAGTTTCACAGCTGTGCATTGTTCAATACTTAAAGATTATATGGTTGACCTTCGAAAATTTTGATAAAAATGATTAGTAATTCAATTGTTCGTCGGTTTATATTATGACTTGTGAGAAACGTTTATGCATTGAACATAAAATATTGATATTGCCTTTTACATTTTGTACGCAAATATATGCATATATAGCTTATTCAAATTTTAAAAGATCTATAAGTTTTGGAAAACAATAAAAAAAAAAAGGTATAATCACCGGAAGTGATTATCTAAAGCTCATTGTGTATCTTGCATCTAAAGATTATAAGACCTGAAGTCTGTAAATAAATCTCAACTATGTTGGTTTTTAAGTTTGAAAAATA
Organism: Brassica oleracea var. oleracea; assembly: GCF_000695525.1. Classification (NCBI taxonomy): domain Eukaryota; kingdom Viridiplantae; phylum Streptophyta; class Magnoliopsida; order Brassicales; family Brassicaceae; genus Brassica; species Brassica oleracea. Next base: position 27,076,218 of record NC_027749.1, on the reverse strand, counting down.
AAATTTCTCAGAATTTTTTTTAATGATGCATAGATATGGAAAAATATATATTTTTCACACAAATAATGTTGTCCAGCAGACACATGATTGAGAAAATAGATTAAAGAAGTTTATACTTGTGTCCTTGAGACTCAGAAAACCAATGAGCTATTGATGTAAGATTATAAATCACGTCTAGTTGATTATGATTCCTTCTCTTAAAGAGAATATGACATTTATATTGGGAAAGAAAATCTACAAAAATAGTATTGTTAAAAAAAATGAACATAAAAGTGGTTGTAGACGTGAATGTGGATATAAATAAGGTCAAGATCTAAAGAGTTTCTTTTTGGAACTCATACTCTCACTTGAAGTTGAGAAAATAAAGATGATAATAAAGAAAGACCAAAGAGTTTCTATTTAGAACTCATACTCTCACTTGAAGTTGAGAAAATAAAGATGATAATAAAGAAAGACCAAAGAGTTTCTATTTAGAACTCATACTCTCACTTGAAGTTGAGAAAATAAAGATGATAATAAAGAAAGACCAAAGAGTTTCTATTTAGAACTCATACTCTCACTTGAAGTTGAGAAAATAAAGATGATTAAAATATATATATATATATATATATATATATAAAGATATGATTCAGTCATCTAAAGATGAAAGAAAATTTATTGTGAGTACAATACAAGGTAGTAAAACCTTACGAATGTTTAATAAGAGGATATATATGATGCTCTAGAAGAATACATAGTATTACTGCACATAAAATGCAATTTAAAGTTCTTAAGAATGCAATTTAAAGTTCTTAAGGTATTGT
>NC_027749.1:27030504-27075315 GCF_000695525.1 Brassica oleracea var. oleracea | reverse complement strand
AATTTAAAGTTCTTAAGGTATTGTATTCTTATAAGTATCAAAAGTTAGAAGGATCTAAGAAAAATACATAACCCTTGTAGGGTATGTTGTTGATTCAAAAAATGAGATTCATTCGAGATTGATAAACCTGTAGTATTATCATCTCGAGGGGAAGAGTTAAAGAATCTCACATTTTATGATAAATGAAACATTCAGAAGATTATGTTTGCACTAAAACTAAGATTGATGAATCATTCTCAAATTAATTTTGTGGGATTTTGAGATACTTATGTTGAGACAATAAGCAAAAGAAATGCTATATACATTTCAAATCACAAATATTTCTCAAGTCAGTATAAGTATTTTAGAGAAAGTATTTACAGCCTCTTATAGATTGTACTACACAAAGATTAGTGTAATGGAGATAAATTTATACGTAAACCAGAAGTTTACAAAATATTTGGCATGAACCAGTTAGACCATTTTGGTTCAATAATGATGCGAAAAGATACATAAATATTTATGTAAATATTCATTGAAGAACTAGAAGATTCTTGTGAATGATTTCACATATGTTGTTTGCTCATAAGATAAAGTGGTAATATGATTTTCACCAGCCAATTGAAGTTATTGGCATGAATAAAGGAGATGTTGGTGGACTGATCACCCACTATTCATCTTTATAATATTGGTGAATTCACTTCTTAATGTCTTTGACGACTATAGAAAAATCATTGGGATAAGTGTTAAACATTTTGAGCAACACTAATTTTCATCAAGCCAACAAGTAATTAATAGTTCTCCCCGTCATTGGTATTGGGTCAAAAAAACCAACCATTTTCCATCAAAGAAAGTTGGATGTGCTATATACATTCCAATTGCTCCACCATAGAGCTTTAATTAAGATGGATTTTCAAATGAGGTTGGAATTATATGTTGGATATGAATCTTCATTGATACTTGAGAATCTAGAGCCATCCCTGAAGGATATAAGTAAGGCTCGCTATGAATGCTAAAAGTGAATTAGTATTTCCAACATAAAGGAGAGAAAATAAACAGCTGGAAAAGAAAATAAGTTGAAATGAATTATCAATGATCCTCGGACTAAAAATAATGTGAAATAGATGTCCAAAAGATAATTCAGTTGTAGAACTTAGTAAAGAAGTTGCTAGGCACATTTATTGACCCATATAGATAGAGTGATCAAGTCATATATATCAGCTGTAAATGCTCCAATAAGAATAGATGTTCTAGAAGAACAATATATCAAACTGCTAGTCACGCCTGCAGCGTGGTAGACATGTTGGTTCCTAAGATAAGAATCCTCGTATATGAAAAGGAGCATATATTGATAATGGTCAAAACGAGGCAATAGAGTTTTTGAATGATCTCCAGAAAAGACATTAAACATGACTGTAAGAAATTCAGGTACCTGAGAAAGTGAAGAGATCTCAATAAGTTATGTCATGTACGAAATAAAATGGAACCAATAAACAAATCGACGTCGAAGATATTTTTGCATGCAAAGTAGTAGTTGATATGATGAATGAGAAAGAGGATCATAAAAGAAAGTATATTGAAAAGTGTACACAAAGAAATGATTGGCCAAAGATGCAATAAACAAAGATATAAACTTCTTGTGAAATAGAGAAGTATTTAGACCAGTACTCCATACACTAAAAAGTGTAAAACAAGTGAGATGTAAATGAACCGTTGCATAGAAAGAAGGATCAATATGAAATTGATTGTGAAGAGACATAATTTCATGTAGTAGATGCAACTAGTTTCAAGTTCCTTATAGTCTGGTAATAAAGGAAGAACTTGAATGATACAATCCACTTGAAAATGTTAATCCCTGAAAGTAGAATCCATGAAGGATTGATAATATCAAAATCATGTTCCCGGGAACTCTGCATATTCGTCGAGATCTTTGAAAAACCATGAGGGGAAGTTATTGCGCGCTGCACTCTTTTTCCCTTAACCATGATTTTTCCTATTAGGTTTTCCTGGTGAGGTTTTTAACGAGGCAGCATCTTACGCGCATAATGGACATCAAGGGGAAGTGTTATGAATATTATGGTGATGCTATTATGGCAACTCTTAGATATACTTGTTCTCCAAGCTTTACTTGTTCTCCAAGTGGCTTTGTCCACAAGCTATTATAATCCTATATAAAAGACTCATTACTCATGGAATAAAACACACTAATTCTTCTTTTTCTCTTCTTACTTATAACAAAATCCTCATTTTCCAATAAGGGGGAATTTTGAAGAATTTTTATAAAGAGAAAATTAGAAAAATGTGACATCTCAACTTAGATTTGTCTCAATAGAATTTGTAGAAGATTATTTAGGTAAATAGGATTTATATTTTCTTTAATACAATTATACCCTTCAATTAACTAAATTAATATTAATTTTTCATAATTAATTTAAGTTTTTTAAAGGAAAAAATAAAATAAAAACAGAAAGTAAAAAAGAAAAGGAAATCCACGAAAGAGGCAAAAGACATGTTCTAAAACTCGCCCCGGTGGACGATTCGCCGGCTGAGTACTCGTGAAACAGTAAGTGACGGTGACGTTTTGTGTTATTCGGTTGTATTACGTGATTATTCTGTTTTTGTTAGGTTTTAAGATCAATATAATATTTCCTTGTAGATCTAAGGTATGTAAGGTATAAGAAACAAGAAAACTAGTGAAAAACGCAAAAAAAAAGAAGCTTAAAAGGCATATAGATACGAGAAGTAGAGTTGCAGATATGATTAAAGAAGAATATGGTATAATTGTCTTTTCCTAAATCACTAAAAACGAAAAAAGAAATGAAAGACCAGCCATCCAGTTCGAACCCGAGTTGTGCGACAAAGCAATATAGCACAAACCACAGAACTACAAGCTACTAATGTTTATTTTCCACATACTTAATATATATATTCATGAGAGATTTATGGTAGATTTAGAATAGATTTAGGAAATATATTAAGTGAAAAAGATCTTGGGAGTGGGAAGAGGAGAAAAACGTGGGAGAAAATATTCTTTGAGAGATTTAGGATAGATTTAGGAAACATCTTTAACCGAATATGGAAGTTTCCATATCTTCCGGATTTGCCTAGAATATGTATACTATCTACACAGAACACAGTAGAGTAGGTGAGAAACATATTATTCCTATAGGCGTCATAAAAGGTAAAAGGCAGAACATATTACGGCAAGTAATCTAGCTGAGGTATATCATTGAGTTGTGGCAATATGTAGTTATCAATATATAGGTAGACTGAATACATCTTTCTTGATTATAATGTAACATATTCTAGCTTTGTTAGAATATACAAGAAAGGTTACTATACGTTATATATCTTTGATATATCTATGTTTAAAACTTAGTATCTCATTTATAGACTAAGTAGAGAACCAGAATGAGTATTCTAACTGTAACTAGAAGATAAAATAAATTATGATTTCACTTTAAAAAAAATTAGACATATATATTGTCATACTTATGTTTTCAATAGTTTTCATATTTTTTTACATTTTTAAAATTCAGTTTACTATTTTTCCTATTAAAGAAAGTTAAAACATGTCTAGAATTACCAAAAATATCAGGAATACTAAAAGGACAAACAAAAGTTCAAAGTGTCCTTTTTTTCTTCCAATTTTCCCTTTTATCAATGTTTTTAAACCGACCCGGACACTGAACCGGACGACTTACCGGGTCGCTAGGTCACTGGGTCGACCGCGGGCGAATCGCGGGTTAATAAATGAATTAATTTTATTATATAATAATATATCAGCTATGTAAATAAAAAATATAGAAACTAAAGTTTGATATTTTCTAAATGTTTTTATAAACATAAAATAATAGATTGGATGTGTATATTTTTATGTTTAATAACATTTAGAAAATAATTAAATTTAATTTCTATATTTTTATTTTCATTTGATATACAAAATATCAAAAAATAGTTTAGACTATTTATAATTTTGTCTAACAAAGTAAGAGTTATGACATCTAAAAAAATCAAGACATAAAATTTATAAATATTTAAATGTTTAATGTGAATAATAAATTAAATTTCAAATACAAAATAAACCAAAAGTAAAAAATCATTATAAAAAATTATCAATAACGGAAATAAACTAACACCAAATCACATCAACTAGTTTTGGTTCTCTCTACCATTGTTCACTTTTATTTTCTTCAAGTGGCATAGTGAAATCTTCATTAAAATCTAAAAATCACAAATATAAAACTGAAAAGGAAAAATCTAACTTTTTTTTGTCGGTATATCACTTCTTAATTAGAAATTTAGAATATAAAACATAATCTAAAAACATAATTAAAAATTAAAAATGAAGTAAAAGTTATTTATTGGTTTAACCAGTGGTTCAACCGGTATCGGGTTCCGGGTTCTATTGGGTTTTTGTGGGTTTTTGCGGGTTTCTAAATATTGGGTTTTTCACAAAACTCAAACCAGATTTTTTCAGGGTTGCCGGGTTTACCGGTTCAACCGCGGATCCGGATCGGGTTTCAAAACACTGCCTTTTATAAATGACTAGTCCAATAAGGGTGAATTTGATAGAGTTTTGATAAATCCTACATCCAATAAGGAGAGATTTGGATAAAAAAACTAGAATTTTTTCAAATCATCAATTCAATAAAAATCAACTGATAATAACCCTATACTTCTTCGTAATTACAGTTTAGGACTGGTAGTTTTGGATTAACAATGTGAACCAAAATTAGCAAGAGGAGATTTTAAAGACAGTAGAGACTAGAGAGAGACATCATATGACATAAACAATTCATTAATCAAATTACAAAGTTATAGCTGTAACTTGTAACTGGTACACTTTTAAAAAGAATGGAATTAATAGGAATAAAATACAATGAATGGAATGTAATAGAAATATAGAAATATAGAATTAATATGAAATGTTTTGCTTTGTATTTTGTTTAGATTTTCATTACATTCATGTTAAATGGTAAAACAATTTATGGAATTAATGGAACTGATCATTCCACACAATTTTATTCCAAAATAGGTAATCTAGTTACAGTATAAAGAGTTTTGGAACGTGTTATATTGATAGAAAGGGCCATGTGATCTTGCAATACATCTTACTAAAGACAGTAAGAAAGATAGAAGTGTATCTATGATGGTGATTACATCTCATCCTGTGAAAATGGGAAAATGACAGAGCAAAAAATCATACTACTGCCTAGAGAAGAGGATATATCGAGAAACATAAACTCGAATGACCTCACCTTGAGGCCAATATTCTACAGCGGCCACGGGGAATGGCCAAAAGGGTTAATAGCAATCTACATTGTTCATACTCATATAGTTACAGTTAAACACATATTTGTGGGTAGGAGGTAGTGGTTTGAGTGTGATGGGAAAAACTAAAGAATAATATGATCATGGGCTCGTGTCGGTATCTAGTGGCATGTTTAGGTCAGGGAGCAAGAAGGAGGAGTCTTGTTCGCGTTTGCAGGACAAGGCAGATTGTGATTCAGCCTGCAACATATGAATATGATCTACTTGTTCAGTTACATGATAATTTGTAAATGTCTAGAGAGAAAGGGAAAAATAGGCTCACCTTCATCTTCTTTAGAGCATTGTTTCTTGCTCTTTGTTGCTCGACCAATTCGCGCATACTTGCTAATTCCTGATTCAAGAGAGAAAAAACAATAACCAATACTAAGATTAGCACACAGACTTAATATATAGAGAGACATGCATAAGAAAGTCAAAAGCAGGTTTGTACATTTTTCAGGCCTCTGCTTTCCTTCAAGAGCATGACTTCCTCATCTTTAAGCTCCGCCAGAGTCTGCCCACAACGACGCATTTATTAGAGAAAATCGACAGATATGTAATGATATTCCTTGGCAGAAGTTCAGAGTATATGTCTAAACATATTCATATACGCCATGAACGAGCCTTGTTATATAGTCCCAGTAAATGAAGAAACAGTCATTTCTGTTTTTTACTTTTTTACCTTTTTCTTCCTTGATCTTTTGAACAGAGTTGTTGTTGTTGCACTCGTCTGAAAAACCTGTACACCAAAAGCCAAAACTCAGATCAGATTATGGCTTATGACTTACGACACCTCCAGATAAAAAGCCAGCTCACACCAAACTTATACCATAAAAACAAATTAGTTTTGTTTTCTATATCATTCTTTATAAAGAAATCACACACCTACCATCCAAGAGATGACTTTAGAGGCACGATAAGGTGGAAAGAGAAGAATAACCTCTAGTTAACATTAACAAATAACAACTTTGAAAACTTCTAAACCGTGTAAATTCAGAATCTTCTTGGTCAACAACATATGCCCCTCAAAAGAAAAAGAGAAAACATAGAATCACGTGAGTGGAGCGTGAGTTCTTGGACTTAAACGCGTGTGTTTGGTCGTCACATTCACACGTCATGCATTTTCCTCCTCAAAACCAAACTAGTGTCACGTATTCTCCACAGCACCACTTGTCCTTATTAATCATTTTAAAAATATTTCGTTATTAATTTCCTCCTCTTCTCCACTTTGGCTCTCAAAAGAAAATTATACCCACCGATCAAAGTCAACTTCAAAGATCAGAAAACAATCTTAGCTAACTAATGTTTTGTTTTACATAAACTGGCTAACTCAACTGCTTGTCAGCAATATAATTTGACGGACGAGAACCCAATCACTTGCAACAACTGACTTTGACCACTGACAATGCGCCACATCTGATAACTGCGCTCCCCAGTCCCCACTAAACCCTACCACACACGTACCTAATCCACTCATACTTTTCTAAACGTAGATTCAATTCTACGAAAACGCCTCCTAAACCAAACGATAATCTCTCGCATTGACCGGGACAACACTTTACCGTGTAAAAAGAGCTCATCTGCTGACAAGGGGTGCTTTTGTCAATTTAATTGTTAATGAATGTGTGATTTTGACCAGAAGGCACCTCCCTTGAAGTGAGGACTTTTTGGTCTTTCCGGAAAAGCAGAAAGAGAGGTGACTGGGATGCACCAAAAGTGAGAAACGTGACTCTTTGTTTTGCAAAAGGAGAAAAAAAAAAAAAAAAAAGCAAGAGAGCACCGAGTTTTAAAACTCAAATCAAGAAGTGTTTCCAAGAAGACAACCAAATCTACATATCGAGAAAGTTAGATATAGTTTCTTGGAAAAGAAAAGAAAGAAACACAGCAAGTTGCCTAATATTGAGTCCACGGTGGGTGTATTTTGGTCAACTAGAAGTCGGTGTACCTATATGATGATGATCATCATTAAGACTAGGCCGATCGTGGATAGATCCCAAGTCTCGTCGTGTGGCCGTCTGGGTAAGGTCAAGGGTATAATCGGAAATAGATAAGCCCAAACAAACAAGGGAACTCGTTAAAAGACCTATGACTGTTTGAAACGCCGCATCGCGAGGGATATGTATACGTCACAGACGCACGAAACAGTACCTACCTAAGACTCTACGTGCTACACGTAGTTTTCAAATCGGGAAAACCAAAAAAAAAAAAAGTGAAAATGGTCGAGACAAACCTTAGATCTAAAGGTCTCGGAGGGTTTGACGGTGGCGCTGGACTCTCCAAGGCCTTCCACGGTGGTCGAACCACCGCTAAGAGACGTGGCCCCGCTCAAGGAAAGAGGAGTTGTGGGGCTGGCTCGCGTTTGGTCTCCTTTCTTCGATCTCCGTTGACGCACGCTCCATTTCAGCTTGATGGGAGATGCTTCGACTTTCTTCGGCAGTAGTGTTGGTTCCGAGTGGCGGAGCAGGAGCAGCGCGTCGGCCACCAACGAGTCGTCAGACATAGCCACTTGAGTCCAGTTTTTTCCAAACATAGTCTGAATCTTAGACAGCTTTAGAGAGAGAGAGAGAGGTAAGGAGAGCGAGAGATGGTGGCGAAAAAGTAGAGAGGAAGATATCTGTGAGGCAAACTTTAATGTGTGGATTTCGTTATATATATTGAGGAGTTATTAGATTGAAGAGAACTAGTTTTGTTTTATTTATTTTTCCTCGATAACTGTGGGACCCACTTAAATACATACGTGGCATAGACCATTTGTGGCAATGTTTTTTATTCTATCGTGTGCTGGAATTGTAGGAGAAGTAGGGTAACGTCGCGCGTATCCACTGATGAGATAGTTATGGTAACATGACACTGCATGAGCTGGGAAAAATAATTGCCATGGTATATAAAGAAAAAGAAAACTAAACCTATTTCAATGTATCATCGAGTACGAATATGACTGAGTAGTAATGTAGTATTATTATTTTGAAATTTCTATTTTTCCATCGTATTTATGACTATTCAATTTCTTGGTCACGTCGACTACTTACTTATGGAATGGCCTTGAAGTATGGAGAAAGATGACCGTCATAATCTATGCGCCCCTATAAAATAAGCGAACCTGTAAACCAACAATTAAACCAATATAAAAGTCGTCAAATAGAACTTTAAAAAATCTCGACAGCTCTTTTTACCTTCGATTTCTGGAAGGTGTTTTGAATCTTTTGATACTCTAGATTTAAAACTGGATAGTAGTATTAAGTTGGAATAAGATGCAAGGAAAAACCATATGTTTGGTATATTGAATGAGTTTTAGACACGTTTTGGTTGCAAGGTAGTCGCCTCTGTGTGTTAACATCAATGTGTAAACAACAAGTGTCATGACATCAATGAACTCGTTCAATACACATCCTTTGCTAACAAGCGTTGATCTTCATAGGACTCGACCACATACGTCTCTCTCTCTCTTATCGTCAGGGAGCTAGCATTCAAAACAGTAGCATCTTAAATCACATTTTGGGCCAGTATACTATCATCTACAATAGTTCATAATTCATAAGCATAGGTTTTAAATTCATCTCCGACCTCATTTTATTGAAATCATTTTAATCATTCTTTAGTTGAACCAAAACGAAATGTTGCAATTTGAAAAAAAAGATGCTAGCGAATAAGAACCTTCCGAGTCTCTGACCTCACAAACGTAGGATTTTAGTTTCCTGAAGTCAGTAGTAATGATGATGGTTTTAAACATGTCTTCTCACTTTTACCGAAAGTTAATAAACCGTTTTCCCTTCTAATCCGGTTCCCAAAACCACATTTTCTAATTTTCGGTTTACAGATAACCGGTCTGACTCCATCACTTTCATTTCCACTTGAACGCCTCTCTCTCTTCATCATCACCAAAAAACCCTAAAGCACCTGGAGCCGCCGAGATCAGCTTCAATGGCGCTTCACCTCGCCAGACGCAAACAAAGACTACAATCTAACCCCTCCCTGATTCATCTCTTCTCCACCTCATCTCCTCAAGACGGGAGCGAATCCGGCGAACAGCCTCCTCAACAACCACCGTCGGATCTCAAAATCTCCTCCTACTTCAGTGGCATCAAGAGCAGCCTGAAACAACAATCTCAAGCTAGATTCGATGCCAAAGGTCAAACCTTTTCCGGCGGAGACTTTCAGGACATCAGGCGTAATCTCAACGAGTTCCGACGAAGAGCAGCATCTCCTCCGTCGAGGGGTTTGCAGGATCTTTACAAGCAAACCGTGCTGTCAAAACCCAGACCCGAAAGCTCGCCTTTTGAGAACCTAAAGCAAAACTTAAGGCAGATGAGGCCACCACAAGAGACGAGATGGTCTAATCTATCGAGCATTCAGGGGATTATGAAGGCGAAACGTAATGATAATAACGTCCGTTCTAATGTGTTCGGTGGAGGAGAGGGGCTGCCTGTTTCAGTGTTCGGGGAGGAGCTTGAAGAGAGGAAGAGGAAGGGAGATGAGACGGAGGAGATGAAGTCGGAGTTTATCAAGAGATACAACACCGAAGAGCTGGGGGAGATACTGAGACGGTATAGACCAGAAGGGAAGAAAGAAGAAGGTTGGTTCTCGCTGCAGGAGCTGAACCAGAGGCTTGTTAAGCTGAGAGAGGTGGAAGAGAAAGCAGCTCAGGGAACGAGGAAGGGGCTTCCCTTCGATGATCTCAGGTTTGGTATTCAAGAAAAGAAAGAAGCAGAAGCCAGAAAATCACTAGCATGTACGTGTTCCTGACTTCCCCTGCCTCCGGCAGTGTTTAGATATTCTTGGTGTTCTGTTGATTTTTTTGTGATTTAATTGGAAGGTTGATCTGCTGTTTGCAGTTCAGAACGTGGATCTTTTCAGCGTGTTTAGTGATACTCCCAAGTATTTACTGGAGCCTCCCAAAGAGGAGCTAGTTCAAACTGTAAGTCTGTTTTTTTCTTCTTAGTTTCTTGAATCTTTAAGCTTTTAGGCATTGATTATGTGTAAAATCAAACGCAGTATTTCCACCCGGATAACATGTCATCTGCGGAGAAGATGAAAATCGAGCTTGCAAAGGTCAGGGAAGAGTTCAAGATGTCTGAATCCGATTGTGGTTCTGCACGTGTTCAAGGTAAATTTAAACCCTACAAAGGGAGCTTCTGTCCTGATCAATGTTTGTCTTCAGCTATCAATACAAGGCTAATCTCATCGGTTAGTCACAGATAATTTCATTTCTTACATTATTGGTTAGTGATCTTTATGGTCTTTCCTTTGTAGTGGCACAACTGACTACTAAGATCAAGCATTTATCCTCTGTTCTACATAAAAAGGTAAGCTTTTATTTCCTCTTTTTTTCTGAAGCTAGTAGAGGCGGTTTTCTATTATGTAACATAATTTGTGTATCCTATGAAACCTAATCTAGGACAAGCATTCGAGAAAGGGACTTATAGCAATGGTGCATAGAAGGAAGAAACTGCTCAAGTATATGAGACGAACAGACTGGGACTCTTACTGCCTTTCACTCTCAAAACTCGGTCTTCGTGACAACCCTGATTACAAGTTTTAAACAAATGAATCTTGATCTCTGTAACTCTCTTTTTGTTCTTTTCATTTTGGCAAAAGAGATAATGTGGGTCTTTCTGGTCCATCATTTTGGGGGGAGAAAAGTTGTTGTGCTAGAGTTTATTACTGCAGGCTATATAGGCAAATAGACTAAAATTGTGTGTGAAGTTTGATAATAAAGTTAAATTATAGTCCAATGTATCTTATCTCAGACATTAATATGAGTTTTACTCCCTCTTCTTGGTCTTTGCTGGCATCTTGAAAGGCTTCTCTTTAAGATCCGTTGGGCCTGTTAAGGCTTACTATCTTCTCAGGCTCATTATTCTTATAAGGCCCAACCAGTTCATTTTTGGAATTTTTTTGTAATTTGAGATTGATTGTCAACTGTACAGCTGTGTGTAAGTGTATGTGACCACTTGTGTGGGCAATTAAAGTTGAAGAGGACAGACATAGAAAGTTCACATGAATAATGTTCAAGACTTTTGGACCTTTCTTCCAATATTTTTTAAAAAGGAAAAATATATTCTTTGGATTCAGTTCCTTCAACCATGACTTGTCCCTAAATCCGCATGAATTGAATTATGCAGTGTGACCCAATCGAATCATTTGGAGTAATGTGCCTCAATGCAAACAAACCTATAGAGATTACTATATTCCTTTTTTTCTATCTCTATATAAGCAGAGAATTATCTTAACTTGGGATGTTATCTACAGTAAAATACAAATTAATTGAGAGAATGGAGCATGATATTAAATCTTCTCTATTAGTCCACAATTCCACGTCTTAACACCCCACGTCCGGTCTCTCTCTCTCTCTCATCAAGGCAGCACTCTCTTTTTTGGGTTTGGTTTCAACTTTTTACACCTTTTGATAACTGCCACATGAAAACCAAACCAATACACTGTCTTTCTCTCTCCGTTTCCCAACCCCAACTGTGTCCTGTCCTCCTCTCTTGTCTCCATCTTCAGACAAAGATTATCTCAAAGATTTCTTCCCATCTCCATTAAAAGAACTCAAAAGGAAGAAGCTTCACAATAGTTTCATTCTCTCTCTCTCTCTCTCTCTGCATGTTTGTGAAACACCAAACAAGAATGTGTCTCCTTCGTCATTTGCTGTTGCCCATTTGTCTAGTGGGTTTCTGCTTGTTCTCCGTTGTCTTTGTTTCTGCTACTCCCCAAGAAATCCCTATCTCTCAGGCTTCTCCTCGAACCGGAGGCGCTCAATCCTCAGGTAAAATTCAAAATCAAGCTACTGATTTTGAGTGATTGGGTCTTACTAGTTGACGAAATGGGTTTGCTAGAGGAGACCAAAAGGAATCGACTTTACTTGAAATTGATACTATTTCCGGAATAAAAATGGAAACTTTTTTTTTTATCTTAACCGATAAACAAAAAGTTGACCTTTTTCAATTATACATTTTCTCTCAGGGCCTCCCGTTGTTAAAGTGGTGATTCGTCAGGACTTGAACAAGAAGATTCTAATCGCTCTTATAGTCTCCTCAACACTCCTCTGTATCACAGTCATGATGATTCTCTACCTCTTGCTATGGAGGTACCGAAGTATGAATAACAACAGCTTCAACGGGATCAAGGGGAAGTCCGGTAATGTTAAAGCTTAACCCTTTTTTATCCTTTACAAATGTAATCTTCTTGGTGTTGTTGCGCTTACTTTTTTTTGGCTATTTGCTTATTATCTGAAGATTCTGTGAAGAGTAGTGGATCCACGAAACCTGTTGTACACAAGGTTGATTCTGTGACGAAAGGAACTATCCCTGTCTATGAGTACCAGCTGCTGGAGTCTGGTACAAACAAGTTTAGCGATGGTAACGTGTTGAGCCGAGGTGGTCGTGGATGTCTTTACAGCGCTTGTCTTGATGGAAAGTCATCTGTCACTGTGAAGAAGCTTGATGTTGGTGGAGAGACAGACATTGAGAAACAGTTTGAGGTATTATTACTCGGCTTCCTTCCACACTACTTAACCATCTCATTTAATGAATCATAACTCTTTTGGTTTCTTTGTTGAACTATAATGCAGAATGAGGTAGACTGGTTGGCTAAGATCAAGCATCAGAACATAATCTCCCTTTTGGGGTTTAGCGTCTATCGCCAGACTAGATGTATTGTGTATGAGATGATGCAGAATGGATCTTTGGAGAGTCGGCTGCATGGTAAGGGAGATGATCCTAGTTTATACATTCTTTGTTCAATCTTCTGACATCTGATTTTATATTTTCTTTTGGATAAACTTGAAGGGCCTAGTCAAGGTTCAGGTTTAACTTGGCAGCTTAGAATGAAAATCGCGGTCGATATAGCAAGGTAAAGTCCATTCATCCATTAGCAGTTTCCTTTAATCTCCAAGCACATTTGTATTGCTTACAAAGTTTTTTCTCTTTCTTTTTTAATAAAGAGGATTAGAGTATCTTCATGAGCATTGCCATCCTCCAGTAGTTCACAGAGATTTGAAATCGTCTAACATCCTTCTAGACTCTGATTTCAACGCAAAGGTAAAAAGATAAAAGCTTGATATGTATAATAATGTAACATTCTTCTTGTAATGATATATGTTTGCTTCTCTCTTCAGATATCAGATTTTGGGTATGCAACTGTGTTGATGACTCAGAACAAAAATCTGAACAGACCTTCTGAGTATCTTCTTGATGGTAATAAGCAACAACTAGTCTCTCACATTTTTCTTTATCTGTTGCTCAAAATTGTCTCTTTGTGTGTTTTCATCTTTTTAAAGGGAAAGTAACAGACAAGAATGATGTCTACTCTTTTGGGGTGATTCTCCTAGAACTTCTCCTGGGGAAGAGATCAGTGGAGAAACCAACAACTGAACCAGAATCCGTTGTCACTTGGGTACGTATTCAAGATAATGTGCTTGAAATCCTCTTTGGCTTTATGATCTCTATTTGTTGAACAGGCTGTACCAAAGCTGAGTGACAGAGCTAATCTGCCAAACATATTGGATCCTGCAATCAAAGGAACCATGGATTTGAAGCATCTTTATCAGGTAGCAGCGGTTGCGGTGTTGTGTGTGCAGCCAGAGCCAAGTTACAGACCACTAATAACCGATGTGTTGCACTCACTCATCCCTCTTCTACCACTAGAACTCGGCGGATCATTGAGAATTTTATAAAACACATTTTCATTTCCTTTATTGTAATCTTTTCATTTTGAATTGAATGTTGTTGGTGATCTTGTGCAAAATTCCACTTTTTATCTGTTTTTTTTTGGTAATCGTATCAAGTAGTTTGGTAAGTACAATTAATTAGGTTTTTGACTTTCTGACTAAACACAAAAAAAAAAAAAAGACAAAAGCTTTTGACTTTGGGGACCAAACATAAGAAGACAAAACTCTGTGAGAGAAAGAGTTGTAATTAATTAACCTTATCCGTTTGTTCGATTCCCAAAGCGAGAAACTTTGACGAATTGAGTTATGAGAGAGAGAAGATGGAGGAGGATCAGAAAACGAAGCGAAACACATCAAGAAGAAGATCTATCATCATCAATCTCAAAGACATTCCTCCTCTGGATCCTTCTTCTATCCCCACACCCTCCTCTCTGGTAAATATAAATATACTTTCTTCATTCAATTTACTTCCAAATTCGATTGTTCTGTAACGTTCCTCGTTGATCTGGCTATTCTTTTTTAATACCAAAGACGTTTTCTTTGAAAAAAAACATAAATCTCTGTCGGAATCAGTGATACATCTTAGTTTCTTTCAATTTTTTTGTCAGAAGCCAAGAACAATGATGGTGCCAGGTACTGTACCAAAGCAGAGATACCAAGAGATGAGGCTTGAAGAAGACAATGTCAAGTCTTCCTTCTCTAACATTCAGATCGATCCTAATAGCACAAGAAGCGTAAGCACCACACAAGAGAATCACCCTGTTCTCAATCCTGTAGAAGACCCCAAATCAATATCTAAAGGTGTCACCTTTTCTTCATTCACCTCCCTTAGTCATCTTCTTGTTTTAACCTAGAATCTCATCACTTTTAGGTTCAATACATTACAGTGAATGGTCTTAGGTTTTGTTTTTTTTTTCTCATACTGAGATTTGTTTCATTGTGTAAACGCTTGTGGTCCAGATGAGACTAAGAAAGGTTCAGCAAAATCATTGTTACACGAAATGTGTATTTCCAAGAGATGGAAACCTCCTGTTTATGATTGCTGCAATGTTGATGGACCTTGTCACATGAGATTGTAAGTCACGCATAACTTACCTGCACCTTGCATCTACTCACAACCTTTTAATTTGCATGGAACTTGGTTTATTTTGTTTTTGGGTTCAGGTTTACATACAAAGTTGTGGTTGAGATTAGAGATTCTTCAGGAAAAACTGTTTTAGAATGTTTTGGGGATCCCAAACACAAGAAGAAAGCTGCTGCTGAGCATGCAGCTGAAGGAGCTCTCTGGTATCTTGACCATGCAAAGCCAAACCAGACAAAAGCTGCATCAGTAACTCATCATCTACTCAGATGAAGTGACCTGAGAGTGAGAGTTTAGTAGAGTCTTTATACATTTCTAACAAGGGAGGGATGCCTAAAATATATTGCTATCTGTTAATTTGTTTTGGTTGTTGATCTGTATCAGAATTTGTTTTGATCCTCATCTCTCAATCCTTATGCTATTTTATAATATTTGTAATGTGAAATCTTATTAGTTTTGTAAAGACAATAGAACAAGAATATCTCAAAACAAATAAAGCAGCCAACAGCCACTGCTAGTCAGAGAAACATTATTTGTGTTCTTTTTGCAGTATTTTTCTAATGATGAAGGTGGTGGTTTATTTTTCAATACTCTTGTGGTTTTGGTTCTAAACTAGACTGAGAAACACTCGTCTCTGAAAATCACAGGGTGTAGTGTTGCTGTATAGCCTCTATGTCAAGTCCCTTCTGCTTCACTACTGATTCCACGTGACCTTTCAATGTATGACGCTCTCTTAACCTGAAAAATTACAAAACAAGAAAAGTGTAAAAGCCCATATTCTGAGGGAACAGAAATGTTATGGGACTAATCAGTTGTTTAGAGCCTTGCCTTGCAACCTCAGCTCGTCTCTTGGCTTGATCTGCTATCTCTGAAAGTTCTCTGTAAGTACTTTTATCATTGAACATCTCTGAGAGGTTGAGCAGGTTAGTGTACGCTGAGCTTGTGCCCATTGTGCTTCCCTCTCTCCTTTTCCATACTCTTTTCTCCCAAAGTTAAGTGTATCAAAGACTGGAATCTTCAGCTAACATAGAGGAGAATGTACTAACGAGATCGACGCCTTCGTTCTTTGATATCGTCCCAGCTTGAATCTTCTTTCCCCGCCATCTTGTTTGTTGTTTTCTCGTGTAAACTTTTCTTTTTTAAACTCTTTCTTGACAGATGTTTTTCAAAGTTATTCTGCAGTTTTTGTGTGCTTTCAAACTTGATAATTTTCTCTCGATCTTTACCCTTTTTAGGTTGTTATTTTAAAGAAACAGAAGAAACAAAATGGAGAAAAACAGAAACAGGAATTTTTTTTTTAATGAAATTATTTTTGTTAGAATGAAAGAAATTGGTTTTGCAATTGCAGTGTTTATATAAGAGAGAGAGAGAGAGTCTGAAGATGATTAGCAGTTGTAGTAGTGAAGGATCGGGAGTTTTTGCAATGGGACAAAGTCCATGTCCTTCGCTTTACTCCCGCTTCCACTAATCAACTCCCATTTTTTATTCTTTTCTTTTCTTTTCGTCTCTCTCTGTATTCTTTTGCTATATTAACCATAGCCATAACCATATTTAGATACTTGCATGATTGCTCTCTCCGTTCTAGGATTATAGTTTTTTTCACAAAAGAAAGAACATGTGTATATTCTATGCAATATGCGTAATGTTGTCCATTTAATCCTTATACTACTCAAATTTATCAACTGTAAAATAATTAAATATATTAAGAGTTCTAGAAACGTTTCATTATGTTTCGGAGGGTGGTAGTAGTACTTAGACAGACACAATTCCAAACTGAGCCAAAAGGAGAAACATCTAAGACAGACAGATAATTTACTTGATGGGAAAGAAAGAGACTCTACATTAAAACGATATCAAGACAGCTAAAAGCATCATCCACCACTATAAGGGAGGAAGAGATCCTCTCTCACTGAAAGCAATTAGCTAATCTCATTTTCTGCCGGTCGTTACTCTTGGCTTCGCCTTGACCTCACTTTCCTGCAAGTTCATTCATACAAAATTAGTACACACTAGCTACTTATAGTTAATGTTTGGAAACATGAAGCAGAATTTATGAGTTGGGAGTTGCACACTAAACACACCTGTGGCAGGTGCAAGAAGATGCTGCTTTTCGCAGTTGCTGGGTTGTGATTCTCTGCACCTTTGCTCCAGTCATAGCACGACTACAATACAAAATGTTCAAAAGAACATTACTTTCTACCCTATATTCTCCAAAGTCACTTCTGATTTTGCAGATTTAACATCATCTAATAAAGTGAAAACAAAGAAGATGTAGCATACCGCATATGCATATATGGACCCATCGTGGTTAAACGAACTGCAAGGAATTGGCTGACTGCACCTTGACATGGCCTGACATTCATCAGTGAACAATGCACACAACTGTTAGAATTATGTATATATAAGACACAATAGTTAAATGAAAAGCACATAAGTAACATGATATTACCTTGAGTCTTTGTTTACTATCCTTGTCCCAGAAATTGAAAGCCCCATCTGAGCCAGCAGTGGCAAAAGTTCCTTGTACCTTCATATTACACAACTCAAACAATTAACATCTGTACAATATATTTTCATGGTGCTGAAGCTTTAAGACTACTGAGCCATAGAGAGCTTACCGGATGGAAGTTCAGAGCGTTGACAGAATAGATCTCATTCCCATCTCTGTGGCATTTGAATGTGAAGTTCTTGTTCTGTTGAGAATCATCCAGATGATGGACACCAACTCGCCCTTCAATTGAACCAACCTATATAGAGAGAGCATCGGATCTGGTTATATACTTGACAGTTTCTGTGATCTAGATAAGATGTGACTGATGAAACAACTTCCAACATTACTATACCTATTTGTTACTAGAATAACCAACAGAAACTTCTCAAGCTTGAAAAGGATAACGTTTTGTATAATTACAAGCACGTGAGATCAATGTGTTGTGCCATCGAATTAACCAAACCACAATCGAAAAGGATAATATAAGAAGACATACCAAAAATCCTTGCTGATCAGGGAAGGCAGTAACACACCTCGTCTGGTACTTGAGTGGTGACACGATTCTCTTGAACTCAGTCTGCAGTTTACCAAATTAATAAAAAGTTCAGTACACAAGTGAAATAGTAAATCTGATGGTCGAAACGCCTTGATGAGCCACCAGACTAGTTCTTCGTAGGATACACTACATGCTTATTCAATTGATCCATGTGTTGCTAAATTGATCATCTATTTGATGCTCAGCAGTCTTAGCACTCGGAGATCACACACAAAAGTCGTAAAACAGAAAACAGACCTGAGGATTTTGCAAGTTGAAGACAATCAGATTCCTATCTGCAGTACCGACAACCATCAGAGGGTGTTTCACAGACAAAGCATAGCATTTATCTGGAAGCTGTTGGGTATGCACAGGAGTTTGCTGCCTTGTGTCCCAATATCTGGAAAGGAAACCAACATACATTCGTTTTATTATCAGTCAGGCAATTCTATCATTTGTTTGATTTCGCAATAGAGTATATAATGAACAAATCAAATCTTTACCGCAATGTTTTATCCCAGCTACCAGTAACGAGGAGATTCATTCCGGGGATCCAGGCCATGTCAACAATAGGAGCATCGTGCATAGCAACAGTAACAGGTTGACCGCCGGACAACAAGGGCCACATTTTGGCTTGCTTATCACAACCTCCACTAAAGACAGTGGTTCCATCATCTTTCCAAGCAGAGCACAAGACCTTAAACAGAAGAAAAGAAAAGAAGAGATATACACAATCATGAGATTATAAGTAGAAGGGAAAGCAAGAATAAGAAGAAAAAAAAGATAGGAAGCAACAAGAAATTACCGGCTGATCATGAGATATAGATGCTTTAGGAGCACTTGCTAGAGAGGCTCCACTACGGGATATTTCCCAACACCTCACCTATAACGAGAGACGAAGCAAATTCAAACACCAGAATACGAATAGAGGAGAAACAAAGAAAGGAGGGCAAAGAATAAAACCTGATTGTCCCAAGAAGTGGCGACAAGAATATCGGCTCTTGGGCTAAAACTTAAGCTGGAGATAGAATCTGCGGGTGATGGAGTAACCTGCAGGACAACGGAAACAATTATGTGAAATTTGTACTACAAGTATAAAAAGATTGGAGCTTTAATAGAAACAAGTCTCAAAAACACGAGTTACAGCTACAAAGTAAGACACTTAAAAAAGGGTTTTCGCAGCAATAAAGAAAGGAGCAAACTTTGTGAGAATCCAACAGAAAGCTCTTCGATCTCTCAATCTAACTCAAACAACGGCCATAGAAGAATTACCTCAAAGGATTTGTTAGGATTAGTATTCGCCGTCGCACCAAAGGTAGCCATTATCACGAGCCTAGGTCGTCGGAATCACTGTAAAAACAGTTCGAATCAGGAGATAAGAAAGTAATCAGACGGAGAAAGTCGAATGAGAGAATAAAAGAGAGATACCTAGAGATAGAGAGGACGTTCGTCGGAGATTAGACGTTTCCGGAAAGCAGAAGACGAAGTGAGTCGGAAAAAGAATGCGAGACGAGAAGAGTTTATATAGAAAGATCCTCCGCCCTGCGTCTAATTGACGTCCGGCGAAGCGTTGTTCGGACGCTGAACTCATAAATAAAAATAAAAGGAAGATGTAAATGGGCCCTATTATTGGGCTTTGGCCCAATTTTTATTTAGTGTTTTACGGGTCGGGTAGGAACACGGATCCTAACCAAAGCAGGCGGATCTGACAAAATTTGAGAGCGCCTTTGCCTCCCTCTCTCTCTCTCTCTCTCTCTCTCTCTCTCTACAGCGCCTTAGATAGAAGAAGAAGGGTTTTAGACTGTCGCCGCCGTCCTTCAGCGCCACCGTCCGTGAGCGATGGATTCGTGATAGAAACCGGAAAAAGAGGCACAGTACGGTGACAGTCTATAAGACCCTAGACTCTCTCTCTACCTTGGTGGTCAATCATGGCGTCTCTTTCTATTCTTCAAGCTCCAGGTAACTCTTTGGACTATTGATTGTAGCGATTCATGGCTTCTTTCACTGTATCGGCTTGGTCAGTTGATTCATTAAGTTTCAAAGGGGAGTCCTTTGCATTGCCTAGGGTTGATTGAGCTTCCTTTTTAATCAGCTCTCAAGTTTAAGCTTGTCGTCTCTTAAGTTCCCTATACTCTTTGTTGACAGAGATTTCAACGATGGCTACAAGTTTGGACTCACACAGAAAGATCCTTTTTGATGGAAATGATATCAGAGATTCATTGCCTTCCTTGAACTCACCCGACTACTTCTTGAAGCCATCCATGAACGAGCTTTTCCAGCGAGAAATTGAAAGCCCTGGTTTTTGCAGCCGTGTCCCTGATTTCACTGTTGGGAGGATTGGTTACGGTCTTATCAAGTTTATTGGAACTACAGATGTTAGAAAGCTAGATCTGGATCAGATTGTTCAGTTTCAGAGGCACGAGGTGGTTGTTTATGATGATGAGAGCTCCAAGCCTGCTGTTGGCGAGGGGCTTAACAAGCCTGCTGAGGTCACTCTGATCGTTAACATGGCTTGTGGGGAAGAGCGTGCTGACCATGTTTCTTATAAATTAAAACAGATTGCTGAAAGACAAGGGGCAACTTTCATCTCATTTGATCCTGAGATGGGTTTCTGGAACTTTTTGGTTCCTCATTTCAGTAGATTTGGGTTGAGTGATGATGAGGCAGAAGATATTACTATGGATGATGCCCCACGTTTGGAGAATCATCTAGGACTGAATGGTGACATGGTGGTAGCTGACGTTGACATAATGGAAACTTCCGAGTCTGAGCTTTCTCATTCTCTTCCAGCGCATCTAGGACTTGATCCTGGAAAGATGAAAGAAATGAGATTGCTGATGTTTCCTAGGGAAGATCTTGACGAAAGTGAGGAGTTTGGAGAGCAAACTTCCTTCCCCATGACATCATTGACTAAACGAAACGCAAGACCTTCACAAAAACAAAGAAATACTCATCAAGATACTCCACCGGTCGTGCGGAAAACGCCGCTTGCTTTGCTGGAGTATAACCCTGGTAATGATAAAAGCTCCCCAGGCAGCATCCTGATGGTCCAACAAAATAAAAACCTGGCAGTCAGAAAGTCGAAGATGGGAGGTTTCGAGCTGGACATCAGTCATGAGACGCCATTAACTGATAACTATTCCCGCAATGTTGTAGACGCAGCATTATTCATGGGAAGGTCGTTCCGTGCAGGTTGGGGACCAAATGGCGTGCTTCTTCACACTGGTAATCCAATAGGCAGTTCTAGTTCCCAGATAGTATTGTCTTCTGTGATCAGTGTAGATAAGATAGCAATTGACAAAGTGGTTCGGGATAAAAAGGAAAAAGTTCAGAAAGAACTTATCGACTCTGCATTTGAGACTCCCTTAAGTCTCCACAAGGAATTGTATCATGAAGAAGAAAAAGAAATCAGGTTTGGCTCTTTCAGTCTTAAACTTCAGAAAGTTGTCACTGATCGTGTGGTTCTTTCAGATATCTGCCGAAACTATATTGATATAATCGAGAAACAGCTAGAGTTTCCTGGGTTGTCCACCTCCGCGAAGCTCTTTTTGACTCACCAGGTCATGGTGTGGGAACTCATAAAAGTTCTCTTTTCTGAGAGACAGAGTACTTATGCAGCTTCTGATAATGAGGAAGACATGATGCAAGATGTCAAAGAAGAGTCTGCAGAAGTTGATACAGAAGCTCTTCCACTTATCCGAAGAGCAGAATTCAGTTGCTGGCTCCAAGAATGTGTCAGTCACCGTGTACAAGAAGACGTGAGCGATCTGAATGGTTCTGGCTACCTTAAGCACTTGTTCTTTCTTCTAACGGGACGAGAGCTTGATTCAGCGGTGGAACTTGCCATATCTAAGGGAGATGTTAGACTTGCTTGTTTGTTGAGCCAGGTTGGTGGATCAACTGTAAACCGCGATGATATCATGCAGCAGCTTCACCTTTGGGGAAGGAATGGGCTGGATTTTAACTACATTGAAAAGGATAGAATTAAGCTTTACGAATTGCTTGCTGGTAACATCCACGATGCACTACAAGATTTTGAAATTGACTGGAAGAGATTCCTAGGGTTGTTGATGTGGCATCATCTGGCTCCAGACAGTTCCTTGCCTGTCATCTTCAGAAATTATCAACTCCTACTAGATCAGGGAAAGGCACCGTGGCCAGTCCCAATATATATCGACGAAGGACCAGCAGATGGAATTGTAAGCAACACCAAGCATTCTGACCTGTTGTATTATCTTATGCTTTTGCACAGCAGAGAAGAGCAGAAAATTGGTTTTCTGAAGACTATGTTCAGTGCCTTCTCTTCAACTGACGACCCACTTGACTATCATATGATCTGGCACCAGCGAGGAATATTAGAAGCAGTTGGAGCTTTCACTTCAGATGACCTTCATGGTCTCGATATGGGATTTGTTGCACAGCTTCTCTCTCAGGGCCTTTGTCATTGGGCTATCTACGTTGTTCTTCACATGCCCTACCGCAAAGACCGTCCATATCTACACTTCACTGTCATCCGGGAAATCCTGTTTCAGTTCTGTGAAACTTGGAGTTCTGTGGAATCACAGCGGCAATTTATAAAGGACTTGGGTATCCCTTCTGAATGGATGCACGAAGCTCTGGTAAGCACATTATACAAAACCCTTTTTCCATCTTATACTGATATGCGGATTGCTTTTTCTTTTCCTTTGTTGCAGGCAGTTTATTACAATTACCATGGAGATTTCGTAAAGGCTCTCGACCACTTTATCGAATGCGCTAACTGGGAAAGAGCTCATTCCATTTTTATGACATCAGTTGCTCATTCATTGTTTTTGTCAGGTAAGCTTCTTCATATCCTTATGGTGCAGACCCAATTGCTCAACTGGAACACGATTCCGGTGTAGTGTAGGAACGATCTGGTTGGATTGATCTATTTTATCTTTAATAAATGCAGCTAACCACTCAGAAATATGGAGAATTGCTACTTCAATGGACCACCGCAAGTCTGAGATTGAAAACTGGGACCTGGGTGCTGGAATTTACATGTCATTTTATTTACTAAAGAGTTCACTGGAAGAAGATGCGGATACAATGCTAGAACTGGTACGTCTATGTCGTAATAATCTTAAATTTGAGATTCAACTCCTAGAGATCTCAAATTGCTTAAACTATAGTTAGGCAGCTGCTTAAATCTTGTACTGATACTCAACGAAATTGCTTTCAATTCCCTATTCTCATGGACATAACATAATGATGATCGTTTTCTTGATGTGTGAATTACATGCATGACATGAACAACACAACTTTTGCTTCGGCAGGATTCCCCTGAGAGCAGAAACGAGTCGTGCAGAAGTTTTGTCGGTCGTTTAAACGAGTCATTGGCTGTTTGGGGTGATAGATTACCTGTTGAAGCCAGGTACGTACTCCATATATCTCACTTGCCAGTAGCTTAAGAACTAGTCACTACTTGCATGCACTTGTTTGATCCATGTTCGTTCATATTTTCCACTGGATTGTATAAGATCCTACTAGGTAGACCTCGTCTTACGTATTAATAACCTAGAAAGTATTACATAATGGAGCAGTTTTGGATGGATCCTTCTAAATTTGGTGGCATCCATAGTAATTGCTCCTAAACTAAGGCAGTTGGCTTCTGATGACTACATAGCTCAAGTTTGCTGTGTGGACAGATACGGGTCAAACATCTCACACACATTCTGAATTGATTCACAAAAAGCATTTTATTAAATTTGGTTACAACACACTACACTTAACGTACAAACTCTCTTGGTATGGCTGCAGAGTCGCATACACAAAGATGGCAGAGGAAATCTGCGAGTTGCTTCTGTCAGGTCTGAGTGTGTATCCTGATAGAGACTCTCAGCTACGCTGTTTTATGACAGCCTTCAAAGCTCCATTACCAGAAGATGTAAGATCATCACATCTGCAAGATGCTGTCTCTCTCTTCTCTCTATATCTCTCAGAGACAGGTCACCAAACATCAGCTTAGTGACCCATTCATTGCTTATTACTCTTTGAGGAGGAGGAGGAGGGTCTTTGTGTTTACTACTGGTCAGTGGAAGAGATTCGGTTGGCTTTGTCATCTGTTTAGACGCGTGAATGGTTTTGATTTGGTCATGTTGTTTTAGAAAATTCCCAAATCTTATAAATATTATTGTTACACTATCAGGTAAAAAATAGATGAAAAAGGGGAAGTCTTTTCTTAGAGTACTGAAAAAAATGGTAGACTTCTCGGTGTTTTTTTTTTTCACTGAAACTCCAATATCATAAATTGAATCCATAACAGAATTCAGAAAAGCCATGATTAAAGATATTGGAGTTACAGTGTAATCAATCCCACCAACTCCGGCGCTTCTATTTCCAACATCACCTTATGTAATTTGCGTGAGGCCATACACTAAAAATTGATTTGACTATCTATGTTAATAAAATTAACTTACTTTTTCTATCACACATCCGTTTAGAACTCTAGAATTAAACATTTTTGGATTGAAGTAGTGAAAGAATGGGTCGCATGCCGAAAGAATGGGTTACATGCCAAATGAATGGGCATGAGTGGCCCATTAGCCCTGGACGGGGGCGTTTACATTCTTACCACTGGACCGAGAAACACCAATATTACATTTCACATTATCACCTCCGGGGTCGCCACTTCTTCTTCCCTTTGCACAAAACCGAAGTTTCTCTTATCCCATTCCTATCCGATTGATGCACCTCAAGCCACTGTCTAGCATCTTCGTGAATCTTAGCAGCAGTCACGTCTGCCTCAGTATTGTTTTTAAATGTAGAATTTTTCTTCGTTAGAAAGTAGATTATAAAAGAAAATTATTTGAGATAACACAAAATTAGAGATATCTGATTAAAATACACTATTTAGAAAATTGGTAAACTGATATTAAAAAGAAAAAAAAGGTAAATTGACAAAGGAAAGGATTTTTATGAAAAAGAAAAAGGAAAATATTAGTTAAAAAAAAAACTTTAGGAAAATATTAGTTTATCTCGTTAAAAGAAAAATTGTATAAAATCATACACATATAAAAAGACCAAGAGAGAAAAAAGAAAAGAAAAGAAGAAGACCAAGAGAAGAGAACTCGACACAAGCTATTACTCTCTTTCTCTATTGCTTTGCCCTTCCTTGACCTAGAAGCTTTCACGTCGCTCTTTTCCTGGTACAAATCGCCTTGTCCCCGCTGAAGACTCTATATATAGTTTATATTTATATATTTACTGTTCTGAATCTCAAATAAAGTGCACTTTGGTTGCGGTTTAGATGCCTCGTACTGCATCCAAGCCGACGAAGAAACGGAGTAAACCTTATACAGTTACCTCTTCAGACACGGATCCTGTTCCCTCAGGTATAACAAGAACATAAATCACCTTAGGGTTTATATCATAGTCAAGTTTGAACTCGGTTGAATCTAGCAAGTAAGTCAACAATCTTTGTGTGTTTGGTACAGCTTCGAGTAAAACTAAAAAGTCGTCCAAAGAGAATGATGAAAAATATAAGTTGTTTAATAAGTATGCCAATACATCTTCTGGTGTCATTGAGTAAGCAAGCACACATGATCACATTCCTCTTCTTGGTATTTATAATGCAACTCAATTTACGAACAAGGTTCTAACACTTTTCTTCTTAATTATTGCATCAAACAGTCCAGAAGGAATTGAGAAACTTTGCTCCAAATTGAAAGTTTCTCATACTGATATCAAGATCTTGATGCTGGCTTGGTAACTAATCAATTCACCAATATTTATTAATTTTCTTCTGTTATATATATATGTAACTCTTAGTTCCGAGCACAAGTCCATAACCTTAATACCTTAGTTTCTTAAACTCGTTCCTTACAGGAAAATGAAGGCTGAAAGACAAGGTTACTTCACAAAGGTAATAGCATTGTTCTCCCCTTTACAATATATATATATATATATATATATATATGTATATATATTATTTGCAAAAAAATATATGTGTATATATGGCTTCACATGATTCCATCAAACCCTTGACCTTTATATTTAAAATTAGGTTCTTGTTTTTACTTTTGTTCGTATGATCTTTACTCGCTTGACACCTATAATAGGCTGAATGGAGAAGAGCACTCAAGGCGTTAAAGGTTGACACTATCAAAAAATTGAAGAAAGCCCTTCCTGAGCTCGAGAAAGAGGTTTGATATATTTTTATTTTTATTTTCGTATTGATTAATAGCATGTTCTATATATATATCCTTGCGTTAATGTTTCTACGTTATTTCAGGTCAGAAAGCCATTGAATTTTGCAGACTTCTATGCTTATGCCTTTCGTTATTGTTTGACAGGTGAAATCATCGATCTACTCCGTCATGAGCATGATATTATATGATTTGTGTTTTTCGTTTTGTGTGCTTGTGTGACCTTTAACATAAACATAATAACATTATATCATTATTATTATCCATCCAGATGAAAGACAAAATTGCATAGACATTGGGACTATTTGTCAACTCCTAGATATGGTCTTAGGATCAACATTCCGTGACCAGGTTGATCACTTTGTCGACTACCTAAAGGTTTGACTCCACTATTTTTTTTTGTCTTCAAAACATCTTCTTTCAAAGTATTTGGCACTTGTAAATGGTATCATCTCATTGTGAATAGATCCAGAATGATTACAAAGTCATCACTATGGACCAATGGATGGGTTTTTATAGATTCTGCAATGAGGTACGTACTTTTCATATATTTCTATATTTCCTCCTCCTCCATGGCCATCCTCTTTAACCAAACGTTATTTGCATCTAATGTGATATTTTTTTTAAACATTACAGATAAGTTTCCCGGACATGACCAACTACAGTCTAGAACTTGCGTGGCCACTGATTCTAGACAATTTTTTTGAGTGGATGCGCGAAAAGCAAGCATGATAGTTTCCATATTTGTCAAACTGTTTTAGTCTCTCTAGCTTCAAACAGCCTCCATTTTTCACAATAACTTCAAATTTGATTATTGTTATCATTGATGAACAGAATGTTATATAACTTCAAATTTGATTATTGTTATCATTGATGAACAGAATGTTATATAACTTCAAATTTGATTATTGTTATCATTGATGAACAGAATGTTATATAACTTCAAATTTGATTATTGTTATCATTGATGAACAGAATGTTATATATATTATTTGCAAACTTATATATGAGTTCTATATTCAAATATTCTGCTCTGCTATATTTGCAAACTAATAATTTTTTTTTAAAAATATTTTATCCTCGCTTGTTATGATTTTTTTTTCATAAACGAATTAAGTACCTATCATAAGTCTCAGGCCTTACTGCACGAATCGCTTATATTCTGTGCTTTATAAATGAACATTGGCGGTACGCTGCTTTAATAATTCAGTATATTATGGGGTCCGATATAAAGCTTAATATTCCTTTATCTTTGTCTCAACTTTTTTTGTCTTAAAGATTACCCCATTTTCTTTTTAATTGACTTAGAATGATCACTTTTCGTTTCTAAGTGTTGAAAATGATTGTATCAATGACCATAGAAATAGTGAGAGCTTATTATAATACAAACTGCTGGAAGAACATACCTGAAAGTGGAGATCCACCTGTTGGAAATATAATCATGATATATCATGCATGGAAGTCTCTTTCCAAATTGGCCCCGCGTAGAATACCAAGATAGTTGTCAACTCTACAAGAAAAATAAAGCAAGAGTTTAACAAACACAAGTGATGGAACATAGAACTGCTACTAGCATTCCACATTTTACCGATGCAGAAACGAAGTATTCAAGCTACGTAGCAAATCAGTTTCAATATACAAAAGTTTACCCTTGACTTGTTTTTTAGCTCGGAGATTGTGTAAAAACGACTCCTTGGTGCATATTTACGAGCATAGACAGTCACATGTACAACATTCCAGATATGTTGTGTCTCGTTCTTTAGTATGTGGGTATGACTGCTTGTTTGCACTGTTTCTTACCAGAAATGAAGAGATTAAAAGTGCTTTAGAAAGTTAAGCTTGTAGAATGATGACTTCTCGGGTAATTTTCTTTTTCCCCCTTAGGGAACTTGCTAGCTAATACTTCTGTCAGACAGACTTGGTGACTTCCAAACCAATTCTTAGTGTTCCTTAACAGAGGAGCAACTCCATGATTTAATGACTTCTTTACTTTTTTTTTTATTCCCTAGTGTGGATTTACTGTGAAACACCAGAAGTTAAAAGGGACAAGCCAGCTGAATTCATTTTATTATTATGATGATGAAAAACAATCGTAATTATAATGTGGATTTTTTTATTTATTTGTTAGGCTACTTATTATCTCTCTTTGTGGTGAATAATTACTGACATTAGTTTATGATGAAAATAATCATATGTAAAAAGGGTAATTTAGCATCTAAGACGCTTGCGTAGTGAGGATATGATAATATATCCTTGTCTGGAGAATGTTGGATCTTTTTCCACTGTGAATCTGTGATATATGATTTTGGTATCTACATAGAAATCTTAATCGATGTGACGTTGTAGGATAATTTGAGGGATTATTGAAGTAATAATGGTGCATAACAACATGATTTCCGCATCGTTAACATCTTGATTGTGAAAAATATTGATTGTTTATTGCAATGATTAGCATAATTATAACTTTAGTGTAAACATCAACTTGATACGGACCCCATCCAAAGCAAACTTCACAGATTCTTTGGGTTATATAATTTAGTACATCCAAGATAATAATTCATTTTCACTAATAGATCCGTCTCACCCACATGGTTATATACCATTCCAAAAGCTATATAAGTTGTGAAATGTCAATTGACATATGTAATTATTACAAAATATATATGCAATAATGCAGATAATTATTTTCAGAGTTGGTAATCTATTATAATATATATTTTTTTTGTAATGTGATTAAATTGTGAAATAATAGTAGCGACATGACAAGCTTAGATTAAAAAGGACCATCGGAATTTAACTTTAATAGTCACATGGCGATGAAAACAACACAACCTCTGACGAACTCTTCACTTGTAGATTAATGTCTGTTTCTTTTAACTACATGTAGGACCTCTCTTCGATAATCACACTGTATCCACTCTAGATTTTGTTCTTAAAAATGTAAATTCTTGCTTATGCCGATTTATTTTGTCATATGATGAAGAAAATCCACCACTAGACTATCATCTTTTGTATATACTATATAGAATACATATATATTATTATTATTGATAGACTAAAGTCAGTTCACGCCTAATTGATCGGCGACAGTTTAGTGGGCAATAATACGTATAACGTAGGACATGTTTTGTTTCTTTTATCAACTCTACTCCACAAATACTTTTGCAGTTCTCTCACTTGAATCATCCTAATAATATATGTCCAATACCTAACATAGTAATTTAATTTAATAAAAGCTTTGAGTATTGTACTGCATATATTAAAAGAGACCTCAGTTATTAAACTACAAAACAAGATATCATGGAAAAGGTATAGCTTAGTTAATGAAACTCTTTACACATTCTGCAGTTAATCATTGTATCAAGCAAAGATAAGCATCAAGAGATATTTATATAATTGAAAGTTACAGTAATAAAGACTAAAAGACGATGACAATAAGAGATTATAGCTTAAGAGTCAAGTCAATCTTGCTAAACTGATTATGATCTTCTTGCTTGTTCTTGAAATATCCAATCCTCTCCAACGCAAGAGCAGTAAACTTGCTGCTATTACTGCTGGCCTCTTCAAGGTGAAATTTCTCTGGCAGCATCTTTCCGATGGCCGGTCTCTGGTGAAGGTTCTGTTTGAAAACATGACTTAAACTCGCTCTTTGTCTTCCTAAAAGGGGATTATGGATCGTTGAATGAGCCTGAATCCCTAGCGTTGATCTGTTACTAGTCGAGCCATGTAACGGTAACGATGCCATGCTTGCGAATCTGCTGACTGAACCGTGTCCAAACGCGAACACCGAGGAAGGATGGGAGGAGGAGAGACTCATCTTGTAGTACTTCCCGCGTTTGGCTAAGGTGCGTTCGCGTTTATGAGCGTTTTGGTGACCGCCTAGTGCTTGTGAGCTATAGAACTTTCTTTGACAATAGTTGCATGAGAACACTCTCGGATCTTCCAAATGTTCTTGATGATTGTGATGATGATGAGAAGTCGACGATGAGCTGGATTTAAAAGAATCGATGAGATTGAACTCTGATGAAGTCGTACCACGTGGGAAAAGGGTCAAGCCTAAATCAAGATCTTGATGACCTCGTTTCTCGATTTTAAACATTTCTTGATATTCTTTGACGGAAGGATCCATGTGTATTTTGTGTATATAGCCTATAGAGAAATGCTGTTCCAAAAAAAAAAAAAAAAAAAAAAAAAAAAGCCTATAGAGAAATGTATAAAGAGAAAGAAAGTAAAATTTGGATATAGATGTGAAGTGATGTGGTCGTGGGAAGTGAAGTGTGTGTTCTATTTATGGAATTGGCCAGACATGTGACCTTTAAAATAATTGAATGGTGTTTGAAGAAGAAAAAGACACTTTTGATGTGTGCAATCTGACCTAGAGCTACAGAGCCCACACATGTAATTGTATAGTAGTGGACACTGGAAAGAGTATGTTGTAATAATCTGAATTATTGATTTATTAGGGACATGAATAATGAATGTTCATGATTTCATGTTATACCTATTAATTGTAATAAATGCTATAAGTAGCCATATCTTAATCAAATGAGTTTGTCTTTGTCCTCACCTAGTTTTTTATGTAAATTTCTTAATTATCGTTTTTTCATCATAATTTTTTGTTTTGAATAATGAAACATATCTATACCGTATGCACGTAGTTCCATTTATTTAGGGTTTAGGTGAGACGTTTGATTCAAAACCCTAAACGAATAAGCTGTCTTTATTTGTTTTAAGTGTTAGGTGAGTTTAGCAGACTGGAAAAGGATTACGAAGCCAATTAAATCTCCCCGACAATCCCTTTCGTTTCAATTTTTTTTAATAGATTCTCCCGTTTCGGTTGAATGTCCAAAACAGAAAAACCATACACATCCATCTCTCATAAAAATGTCATTAATCATTGTTTATGATTATATATGCGTTCTCGTTAACTTACAAAACCATACCTCATTGGTATAAGTCAACTAAACTGTTAAATCAGTCTTTCGTTTAAGCTGAAATTGTGGTTTATCCACCAAAAAGAGTTGTATTTGTTTTGTTTAGACATTATTCTTTTTAATCGTGGGAGTGAATAAATTAAAATACATATATATATATATATATATAGTATATATATATATGTGTGTCATTGTGTGATTTTATATACACACGTAAAAATACGAGAGGATCTTTTTATCTTTGTGACACTTTATCTTTGTGACACAAAAAAGAGGATCTTTTTATAACAAGGTAAAGTACAACCTCAGTTGATAATATGTAAACTGCATTTAAATCTGATGTGTGTGTTCTGCAGTTTATAAACACACTATTTGATACATGAAATTTTTTTTTTCATACATGAAATGTTTTTTTCTGGCTGGCCAATGATTGAGATTACGATTTTCATATTTTAATACATCCAACCAACTATAATCTTATCACCAACATATGATTCCCTAATATACATATTGTTGATTTCTTTTGAAATTTAAAAACATCATCTGCTGGGAAAAAGAAACCATCCAAGCTTAAGTATCAAAAGTACATGTTTTTTTTGGTTTCACCGTAGTGACTTGTGAGGTGATGCATTTTGTTTTTATTTTTGCTTTGTCTAATCAACTTCAGTATATCTCCTCCTAGATTACCTTGTCGATCCAACCTCCGCACCAAAAATATATATGGACCATCCTCTCATTCTTTATTACCCAAACGAAAAGGCCAAAAAAAGAAAAGAAAAAAAGAATGTATAAAACATCCGAAGTTCGTCTAAAGTTGCGTACAATTAAATTTGATATTTTTTATACATGTATAAATAGAACTAAAATATGATCAAATTTTGCATCTTTACTTTAAGTTAAAGTTTTATTAAAACTAATTAATCTCAATCTTAATTTACTTATTGTATGTTTAGTTGTTAGTGTTATATATTTATTTATACATCCTTTTTTTGAAAATATTTAGACATGATAATTGAGTTCTTATACATAACTTCATGTAAATATGTATAATTTCATCTATATAATCTATTAGGTTCAAACACATTAAACTTTTTTGATAAACAAAACTATTAATCATGATCTGGAATTTGTATAAATCATTTTATACCTAGATTAAGTTTCTTTTGAGTTTTTTTTTTTAAATGTAGATTAAAAAAATATCTCTAATTATATTAATAAATTTGAAAGTTATAACATTATTAATTTATAGAAACTTGATTTTACTTAATAATTAAATTACCCCTAATCTAGAGAATTTTTTTAGGATAGCCCTTTTGAGTTTATGTTCTAAAAAATTATATTTTTACCCTAAAGTTAATTAATCTAGAATTAGGATTTAGAGTTAAGATATGAGTTTTGGGGTAGAGTTTCTAATTTCTAAACATAAAAAATAAATATTAAATTTTGTAAAATAAAATAAATTATTTTGATCATTTTCTTTGTTGAATGCTATTTTTGTAAATGGCTATCTGAGAGAATTGTATCTGGTTTATCGTAAACAATTTTACCTTATACAGTGTTTGATTTAACCATTATGCTTATGAAGCCCATCTCTTTGTTGATAGGATATCACGAAACAATGGGCTAACTCATTAAAATGCAGTGAAACCCAAATAAGCCCATATATGGTAGACGTAGAGCTTAGGTTGTTAACAGAGAGTTGATAAACCCTAGAATCTCATTCTCAGCCACCGTTCAATTGCTTCGTCGCCACCGGTAGGTTTTGTGTCTCGTTAAGCTTCGTGTTTTGTCCCGCTAGACTCACCTCTAGGGTTTAGCAGCTCTCTTTCTGTTTGTTTTGTTTCGTCCCCTTTCATAACATTTTTGGATAAGAATCTAAGATGTGTTTCCTTTGTAGAGATAATAATAATAATAATCGCTGAAGAAGAAGCTAAGGTAATGGCTGTAGAAGAACCTGAGGTGATGGCTGTAGAAGAACCTAAGGGTTTGGACTACATACCTGAGGTTATACTTAAGAAGAGGAAGAACAGAGATGAGCTTGCCTTTATCAGGAAGAAACAGCTTGAGCTCGGAAACTTCGGCAAGAAGAAGAAGAAAGTTGCTGATATCAAACGCCCAGAAGATTTTGTTTTAGAGTTCAGAGCTAAGGTACCTCCTCAATCTCCTTTGTATTACCAAAAAAATACTTGCCTTTAGTCAGGGTCCATTAGTTTTACTTGTCTACCATCTTAGTAGTTTTTTTTTTTTCAGAACTTGTTTTGTAATCCATGGAATGATTAAGGGATTTGAACTAAATTTAAATTTATAGTCTTTATCTCTGCTGAGTGTTCTGTGTTATATATTTGTCAGAGTCTCTTAGACTGTAATTGTTCTACATGTCGGATGTGTTTCTCATTTAAGATTTCTCACAGTCTATAAGATTGTGCTTACATGGCTTGTTGTTTGTTTTGTTTATATATACTGCATAGTTCTTGTAATCTGACTGGTCTAATGTTCATGTAGGAAGTAGATCTTATTCGGATGAAGCAAAGGGTTAAGAGGCCAAAGTCATCTCCTGCACCGATAAATTCAAACCTTGTCTTCATCATACGCATACAAGGGTAATTGATATTCTCCAATTGTATTTTTAGTCTTTATATCTCTTTGAGTGTTCTCATCATCCCCTCCCTTTTACTTTCTGGTGAGCAGCAAGAATGATATGCACCCAAAGACCAAGAAGGTTCTCAACAGTATGCAACTAAGGAGCACTTTTACTGGTGTCTTTGCCAAAGCAACTGACGGTTTGTTTCAAAAGCTTCTCAAAGTTCAGCCTTACGTTACCTATGGGTGAGCATAAACAAAATCAAATCTTTCAATGCTGTTTATCTTTATTGATTCTTGTGTGAACTAATGTTTGTGATTCTTGAAGATACCCGAGTGATAAGAGCGTTAAGGACCTCATATTCAAAAAGGGATACACAATCATAGAAGGCAATCCTGTTCCTCTTACCGACAACAACATAATCGAACAGGTAATAAGTAGTTTCCTATTCAAAGTATACAAGAGCTTATTGCAGATAATGACCATGCTGTTTTGTAACGTAGGCTCTAGGAGAACATGGAATCTTCTGCATAGAAGACCTTGTGAATGAGATATCAAGGGTCGGTGTTCATTTCAGAGAAGTTATGAGATTCTTGGGACCATTGAAACTCAACAAGCCTGAGGCTGGTGTCTTGCGTGGGAAGAAACGGGTTTTCAGTGATGGTGGAGATACTGGAAACCGTGAAGACAAGATCAACGATCTCATCATCAAAATGAACTAGAAGAAGCGTGCTACTTACTATGTTTTACTTAAAAGAAAAAAAAAAAAATCTGTGTGAGACCTTTGGAAAAACGCTAATGCAATTTTGCTTTTTGAAAGGAAAAATATTCACAATTTTATACTGATATCGTTAGAGCCTATATTATACACACGTGACAGAAATATAGTAACAGTGAGAATGGATTTGAAGTTTTTGGTCACTGATCATCTTCTGAAGCTCCTCTTTACTGTGTTTTTCGTCTTCCTCTGGGAGCTTCACGAATAGTTAGCTGCAATGGCTGGACGTCCTGTTCTTACAGGATTCATCGAAGCAGAAGTAACGTGTTTGTTGATCATGATCAACAAAACATTTATATAGAAGAAACAAGAAGATAAATCGTGATTTAGATCTATGTAGTGAATGATCGAAATCATCTGTTGATAGTCTCTAACTTCATATCAAAGAGAAAAGCAACATCAGTTTGAGACGAAAACAAATTGAATCGAGTTCGTCATTCATCTTTTTTCTTTGCAAGTTGATGCTAAAGGTTATAGATTTTCTGTATAATGACAGAGTTCTGGAAAACGATTAAAATTAAATGAAAAAGATTATGTATTTACATTCATGACATTAATGAATGATAAAAACAAAATCGCATAACTGGTTGTTGAACTTGAGATTGGATGTTGTCCAATCGACCAAGACAAAATAATTGTTGTCCTTGAGAAACTTATTTTTAATATATATATGTCAAAATATTTTTAAAAAAATTCAAAACTAATCACCGATTTTCTGCTAGCGATTAGAGTTCTTGACCACCTAATCATAGACCATTATGTAATGAATATTGTGGGTATGTTACTTGGGAATAAAATATCAAATTCATGTGGTGTACATTTTGGGCAATATTGTCCAATGCCATTTTTAATCTTGAGTATGTGAGACTCATGATTTAATTTTAACTGGAATGGATCCTTGTTAATTCAAAAAGTCATAGAGGTATATATGAGATGGCGCATATTTCAACCGACAAGTTTTGTATTCTCTAAACTCATTTCGATATTTAGGTTTCTTTGTTAAGTGTTCTTCTGTAAGCTTGAATGTGACAGATTTTGTTAATAGTTACACTGAAATTTAGAATCTTTTGAAGTAATCGAGACGGTTATGTTTGATATTTGGTTCTTGACTAAGTTACCTTTTATTTACAGATGCATATATTGATAATCAAAAATTCAAACTGTATCCAACAATTTTATTCAGATCGGTAGAGGTAAATTATTTTTGTTTTTGTATTTCATATACTGAGTGTATTTGCTGGTAACAGTCATGCAGCTGCTATAGACTCCAATGGCTATGTAAGCTTGAATAGTATTTGATTTCAATCCTAAACATCATGGCTATGTAAGCTTGAATAGTATTTGATTTCAATCCTAAACATCATGGCTATGTAAGCTTGAATAGTATTTGATTTCAATCCTAAACATCATGGCTATGTAAGCTTGAATAGTATTTGATTTCAATCCTAAACATCATTTTGGTCACTTTCTTTGGATTCGTTACTGTTTCTTTTCTGAAGTGTAAAGTATACACATGGGGTAGAGTAATCTCATGTACTCTCGGACAGGGTGACAAGAATGACATACTACTCATGAAGCTGTGTTCAGCCTTAAGAACCATTTAGTAGTTCATATCTGAGAAAAGTGTTTCTTTTTTCGGTGAGCCTCATTTTCTTAAAAACTCAACCATTTTAATTGATATTATCTTCAACATTTGCAGGTTTGTGCGGATTATATGAACACAATGGTTTTTTGGTGAAAGTTGGCTTGGTGTATAGGCTCGGGAGGTCAGGATTTGACAGGCTCCGGCACTGTGGTGCTCACTCGAGAGGGAAAAGATTGTTTGAGTTTGGTGCTAGTGGTGATTCACAACTAGGTCATGACTCCATTCAGTCAGGGCCGGCTCTTACCCATGGCAACAAAGGCATTTGCCATGGGTCCATGAGTCTATAAACTTTTTTGTGTTGTTTTAAAAGTCTATTTCAATTTGTTAAATTATTAGAAATGTCTATAATTAAGTAAATTTAATATATTTATTAAAAAATAAAACAAGAAGAAATTTGTATTTTCACCATTAATTTTGATATATTTTTTCTATTTATTTAAGGTCTTAGGTCGTCTCCAATCATATTTTATTTTCTACTTAAAACATCATATTTGAGTAAAATATATTCCAACCCCACTTCATTTTCAACTCCAAAAAGAGTAATGACTAGGATTACTCCATTGAAACCTTTTTATTTAGAGAATGATCTTTTAAATCTTGAATGCTTTTATTTCATACTTAAGTATTTAAAATTGTACAATAACACAAAAATATGATTTCCATAAGAGATTAATTAATAATTTTACATAGAGATGCGTAAACTAATAAAATATCAAAACTAAACATAAAAAATAATTAAAAAATCATAAAATAAGTAATTTAATAATTCAGTAAATCATTTTTGGAACCGCTAAGATCAGTGAAGTATCGTCCAAATGATGAAAATGACCGATTTTAAAATTTTCTTCTTCAATTTATATAAATCAAAGATAGAGAAGCTCATTATTCATTATAAAATGCACCAATTTACCATTTGTGAAAAATATTCCAATGCTCATTATTGAACCAAAATATTGATATCTTATATATATTAATGTGGTTTTTAATAATAAATGTTTAATTTAAATGAATTATTTTTTATGGAAGTTCTGTAAATATAGATAGTTAGAGTTAATTGATAATTTTCATAGGTAGAAAGTATTAGTAACAATTATTAATTAAATAAAAGTAGGATCATTGATGACAAAAAAAAAGTTGGATCATTCTAAAAAAAATTTGGTGTAAAAAATAGAGTAATACATTGGAGTAAAATCTAATTCCATTTTGGTGTTGTATCATTATAGTACAAAAAATGGAATATTGCATTGAAGATGCTCTTAGAGCTCAAGTTATAAAAAATGCAGTGAAGAAAAAATATAGAAAATATTTATAAAAGGGTATATATTATGTGTTTCGCCTAGGGCTATTACATTGGTTAAGACGACACTGCATTCAGTCAGAGTTACATTGCCCAAATTGAGTTATTTGCTCAATTCTCAATCTCCATAACTAACCTCAGCCTGATTAAATAGAATTTTCACTATGCCGATTTTGTATGCTCTTTGTTTTACGTTTGAGGTTGTGTATATTGGTTCCCTAAACCACATATTTTTCTCAACTCTCTAACAGGTTTTTCATTTTCCATGTTATATCTCTATTATAGAAAATGTTTTGGAAACTCAATAGTTTTCTAGAAGAAGCCAGCTACTTACTATGTTTTCTTTTTATAAAATCTGTATGAGACTTTTTGGAGAAAAACATTCACAATTTTATACTGATATCGTTGGCTTAAGAGGTTATATTATAAACATATGTGACAGAAACAGAGCAACATAGTGAATGTATTTGAAAGTTTTTTTTTATCATCCATCATCTTCTGAAGCTCCTCTTTTCTTTGTGTTCTTCGTCTTCCTCTGGGAGCTTCACGACCGTGTACGTTCCTGCTCCTATTAACGCTCCAAGAATTGGTGCAGTAAGGTAAACCCAAATGGCTCTGTAATTGTTAGCTGCAATGGCTGGACCTAGTGTTCTTACAGGGTTCATCGAAGCAGAAGTTGCAGGTCTGTTAATCATAATCAACAAAACATAAAAATATATATAAGATTCAAGAAGAGACAATAGTGATTTAGATCTATTTAATGTACTCTCTCCGTTCTGAAATGTAGAATGTTTAAATTATTATATTAGGATTTTTAAGTAAATACTTCATATTTTACCATCTATTTTGTAATCAATCAAATAGTTTTTAAGAAAATATTTTAAAAGAAAAGTAACTTTTTTCATATGCTTGCTTCTATCTAAAACACCTTATATTTAAGAACTTAATATTTACCCAGCTATGAGTATGTTAAGCATGACCGTTGCTCCTACCGCTATTCCCGCCAACTCTCCCACCTGTAATTTTGTGAATATTTTCAGACACAAACAAACAATTGTTTGAAATGTTTTTTAAAGTTATTGTTGTGTTAATAAACTTACAGCTCTAGTGTCGGTGGCGACAGCAGTGACAACAAACATAAGGTTGAAGCTGATAATGAACTCCAAAGCGAAAGCTTGGCTGAGAGCCACGGTTGGCACCGTCACGCCAACGCTCATCGTTGGTTCAAACACTGCTTTCAGTGCAAACGCCGCACACACCGAGGCCAGTACCTGCGCTCCTATATAGACCGGCACCTAATATTTTTTTACACAATGAATTATTTTGACACTAATCAATAATTTCCATTAAAAGTCACTCTAAATTTTCTTTAGTTTAATAGAAGGTGCATGTTGCATGTCTATAATTCATATGGGCGTCTCAGTAACGTCCAAAAATGTATACAAAAAATAAAATTAAAGTAACTGACGTGTTTCCATGGGAAGTGTTTAAGAGCAGCAAATGAAATGGTGACAGCCGGATTGAGATGTGCCCCGGAGATGTGGCCGGTGGACAATATAACGATCATAACTGCCAGACCTGCCGAGGCAGCACATCCGATAAGCGTCACAGCTCCATCTGTCTTCTGATTCACAATCGCCGTGGCTGTTCCGGCGAATATCAGTATCAGTGTCCCAACAAACTCTGCTCCCAACTGTACACAAACTGATCTTTAGCTATGTGCTTATATATGGAGGGGTAACAAGTTAAGTTTGTATGTACGT
Source organism: Brassica oleracea var. oleracea (assembly GCF_000695525.1). Taxonomy (NCBI): domain Eukaryota; kingdom Viridiplantae; phylum Streptophyta; class Magnoliopsida; order Brassicales; family Brassicaceae; genus Brassica; species Brassica oleracea. Next base: position 27,036,082 of record NC_027749.1, on the reverse strand, counting down.
GTACCTTACGGTAGAGGGAGACGTTAGGAGGAGGTAGAGCGCAAGAGACTGGAGGGAGTCTTCCATCTTCAAGAGCCCACTCATTGTCAACACTGAAACATTTGCAGCTTTTCAGAAGTGACTTTGGTGTGTATCTACCATTATGTCCACTCCTCTTCCCATCGAAACCTCCAAAGAGCGGTGCTCCTGGAGTTCCCGGTGTTGTCGCCGGCGTTGAGGGCATTGATGGAATCTCCTCGTGGTCCATTGCAGGGAGAGAGATGGGATCAGCTTTAAGGATATATATATATGTTTTGTGATTGTTGTGTTGTGGATATGTGAAGAGGATGTGTAAGGTATTTATAGGAGAAGATGTTTGAGAGTTGACTTCTGAGTGTAGGATCCTACATACAAGAATGATACTACCTCCATTTAGAAATGTAAGATGTTTAATAGAGTTTGTGTGTGTTTACACTACAAGAAAACACAAAGTTTTACGAGGGCGGCTTTCCTCGTGATTTCGTCGTAAAAGCAGTGTTACGAGGAATTAGCGAGGAAACCCGTTTCGTCGTTATACGTTTGTCGTAACGCATATATCCTCGCTAATTCGTCGTAACGTAGCGAGGACATAATTTCGTCGTAAAAGCGAAGAGGAATATTTCGTCGTAAATACCACGTAAAGCTTCCACGTAAGGATGTCGCTAAGTTTCCTCGTAAATACCACGAAAAACTTTCCTCGTAAAACCCACGTAAATAAATACTCGTAAAGTAAACGTAAATACCTTGACAGATTTCCTCGTAAAGTAAACGTAAATACCTTGATAGCTTTCCTCGTAAAGTAAACGTAAATACCTTGAGAGCTTTCCACGTTGTTTCCTTGTAAAAAATTCCTCGTAAAAACCACGTTAAGCTTCCACGTAAAGAAGCCGCAAAATAGCTACGAATTTACTTCGTTTCGTTATTTTACAGAAATATAAAAAATTATAATAAAAAAATAATTTAAATTATTTAAATTATTAATAAAATTAAAATTCTAAAAAAATCAAAACCAAAATATTTTATATATAAATAAGTTTTGAATTCATAATACAAGAACCGAAATTAAAAAGAACTAAGGATGGTCGTTAATCGCCCGGTAGAATTCATCACTCCTCGCCGTTACATCTGCCTCGGCATGTGAGTCGTCGGTTGGTGACTCGCCTGGGATAGGATTTTGTTGTCGCATGGTCCTCAACAAAGTCTCCCATTCCGGATTTGTGGCCGCTACAACGTCCAAGAAGCCCTCGAGTCCACCCACACGATTTGAGAACGCAGATCGCGTCGAGCTCAACACGTGACGCAGCTCAGTAGACTCTCTACGCAGCTCTTCAGACTCCCTACGCAGCTGAGAGACTTCATCATCCCGTCGCTGAAGATAAGACGATGTCGCTCTCGGAACATCGTTGACGGAACCAATCCCCAACGTCCGTCCCTTTTTTTTTAGGGACAACCTTAAAAACAAAAAATAAATTTTGTTAGTAAAAATTTAAAGTTAAATTAAATGATTAATTAAAAAAATTAAAATTTTTGAAAATTTACCTACTCGTAAAGCTTATCCACTTCAGGTGTGGATAAGGTGACGGGTAATCCATCGGTGGACTGCTGGGTCAGCTGGGTCTGGCGTTCTTCAACCCGAGCAACCAAATCGTTGTAGATTTGCTCGGACTTGCCATCTATAAATCGGCCCGCCTTGTTCTTGTGAGTCATCTCGTAAAGTTGCATAAGAGACGGGAATTCTCCCGTCTCTTTGGCCTAAAAAACATTTAAGAAAGTTGTTAGAATATATATAAAAATATACTAAAAATTTAATATAATTAAATATTTAATTACCATTTCCACACGGACACCGGTGTGGGGTTTTTGGCCCGTAGTGTGAAGCATCGGCCCGTTCCCGTGCTCATCGACTGTGTTACGGGAGTTAGAGCAAGACTGGGCGATTCTAATGGAATCAGGAAGACGCCAATATCGGATGAGGCCATCCCAGACTTCCGTGGTGAACTCAGCGGGTTTGCCACGCTCATACCCCTTCACGATCCAGTCACCCTTCCAGTTGGAGACCGTGTCCAACAAGCGAACTTTCGCCTTCACGACAAACTTCTTCCTCATCCTCTCAGTGATCCCCAAGGCCCAATTATATTTTTGCTGTTGGAAAAAATAATTTATAATTAGTTTTTCAGAAAAAAATATATATATAAAAAATGAAAAAATTTAAAGATATATAATTAATTAATAGAACTTACAGCGTAAATTTTGAACCACGTCTTTCTGACGTAGTGAGGCGTCTTTTTCCAGTTCGGATGTGCCATGGAGAAGTAACCTTTTATCGTGTCGGTTACGTCCGATGCACGACATCCGTCAATCCCCCACCTGGAAAATACAAATTTAAAATATAAATTATTTTTTAATGTTATAAAAGATATTTAAACGAATTAAAAAAATTAATGCAACATACCACAACGTTCCGTCCGGTCGGTCTGGGTCGATGACTGGTAAACCTTCTCTGCCTGGCAGACGGAGAATGTCCTCTACGGTGTACTGCGAGTAAGGAGTACTCGGAGGCACCATCAAATCGGGATGAATCTCGGCGGGCATCGGAGGAGGCACAGGAGGAGGAGCCATCGGGGGAGGCACGTGAGGAACCGATGGTGCACTAGAAGAAGGAGATCCGAAGACTCTCTGAGTGTACTGAGTCTCGGGGACAGTCTCCTGACTCGAAGAACCGGGAGCTGAAGAAGACGACGGGTCTAAACGACTACCCGGCTCGCCGAACATCTCTCTGTAATGGGCAGAAAGTCTACCTTTTCAAACCTGAGAAAAAAATTTAATTTTTTAAATTTTTGTGAACAATATACTTCCCAACATTATCCACCTAATCAACACTAAATAACATAAGATCCGTAAACCTATCTAAATTCCCTATACTAACCACCTAATCTATCCTAAACTAATCAAACTAGAGAGGAATTAGAGAGACTTACCATTGCTGCGAATTAGGGAGGAAGTGGAGAGGAAGTGGAGAGGAAAGACAGAGCGAGCTCGCTCGGGGATATATATAAGATTACTTGTCCTCGTCATTTCCTCGTAAAATTACGAGGAATTACAGAGGCCCGCGTTTTCATTTACGAGGAATTAGCGACGAAATACAAAGGCCCGCATTTTCGTTAACGACGATTTTACGACGAGATACGTTACGTGGAATTAACGAGTTAACTTGTTACGAGGAATTAGCGAGCCTATATTTTCTATAAATACTCACAACTTTCCTTCTCAAACCACACACAAACTCACAAAACACATCCTATCTCAAATCACACACCTCACTAAAATGCTTTTCAAATTAGAAATATTTGAAAAAAAAAGAAGAGAAGAAGATTTTGGAACTTATGTGGACGAGACGTAAGTCTCGCCACATATAATTCCAGAATCTTTCTTCTTTTCTTTTTTTACTAGTTTTTATACTATGAGGAAGTAGCAAGTCCCACTTTTCACCAAATTAGAAATATTTGGAAAAAAAGGAAGAGAAGAAGATATCAGAATTTATGTGGGCAAGACTTAAGTATTATAATTGCTGGAAGTCTTGCGACATCTAAATCTGGTATCTCTCTTCTTTTCCTTTTTTTTCTAGTTTTTAGTCTACGAGGTTTTTACGACGATTTTCGTTACGAGTTTACGACGAATTCATCCTACGTGGAATTAAAGAGTACCTCATTCGTCATTTACTTTACGTGGTATTTACGTCTATATACCTTACGAGATCTTTATGACGATTCCGTCCTACGTGGAATTAACGGGTTTCGCTTTCTTTATTTTTTTTTAATTTCGTCGTTATTTCCACGTTAGCTAACGAGTCCTTTACGACGATTCTGTCCTACGTGGAATAAACGAGTATTACGTCGTACATTCGACGTGAACTTACGAGGAATTAACGAGTAGTACGTTTAAATCCCTAAAATCCGAAACCCCAAACCCCAAAACCCCATATTCCTTATCTTCTACTTCATATATTCCAAACCCCATCTTTATTTCCATTCCAAACCACAATTCCCACATTTACTTATTTATAAAACAAACTCCCACATTTTCTTATTCATAAAACAAACTCCAACATTAATGGTGTTTCTTCTCCACTGATGATTCGTCCTCGAGGTGTAACTTTGATCACTGCTAACCAATTTATACCTGAATCTCTCATCCGAGGGTATGGAAGGAAGCTAACTTGGTCTGCTTGTGAAGCTAAGATGAAAGGCTCGAATTTGTTGTACCTTCGTCCACCGTTGACATCAACTACACCAAATTTGTTAGACCGAACTCCTCTGTTGACGACTGGGTCGAACCATTCACATTTGAAGAGGATGCATTTCAGCTTCAGTATCCCTGGAAATTCGACTTCAATAATCTCCGTCAAGATCCCGTAGAAATCTGTTTCCCCTTTCACACATATTCCATAGTTACTGGTCGCCCGCTGTCTACCATACTCATATGTGTGGAAAGTATAGCCTCGTGTGAAATACATCTGTGATGTGGTGACCTTTACAAGTGGAGATTGAATTACTTCGTGTAACCACTTAGGATAATCTGCATCGTCGTCATAATCAACCTGCAAAAATAAAGAGAACATTAAAATAAAAATCATATATGAAAAAATAGTTTGAGTTATAATACATAATTCCGCAACCACTTAATGAAGTGATGATCTTTCCTTTTATCTACGTCACTTGTGGATATATCAGGAAATGTTTCTTCGGCTTGAGAAACAAATAGGCTGTAAAATTAATCACATTTCATAGGAATTAATCTCTTGCAATTATATAATTAATTATATGTGTTTTGAAGTGTCCATATATGTTACCTTTCAAAATAACGCATCAATGGATCCTCGCAATTGAGTAGAATATAGGTGTGTGCACTATGAGCGTCTTGTTCACTCGACCACCAAACCTCTTTAGACTTCCCACCGAGTCGTCCAATCTGGCTAAAGATGTCTGAAACACCAGCAACTGCATATGTTGGCGCAACCCCACCATCATCATATCTTCTTGGAGCTCTTCTCCGGGTACGTACTTTTGACGCAAAGTAGTACGATGTGAAGTGAGAAACTTCTTCCGTCAAACTTCCAGCAATTATAGAACCTTCAACTTTGGCGAGGTTCTTTGCTTTTCCCTTCAAATATTTCATGGCTCGCTCATACTGATACATCCATCCGTAATGTATAGGTCCACGAAGCAATGCTTCATATGGGAGGTGGACAGCAAGATGCTCCATGACGTCAAAAAATCCAGGAGGAAATATCTTCTCCAAGTTGCACAATAAAATGGGAATGTTCTCCTGAAGCTGTTCCACAACTTCTTCTTTAAGAGTGCGTGTGCTCAGATCCCTGAAAAATGCTCCAATGCCTTTTATATTCCAAAAACAATTAAACACATTGTTAGTCATATATTATTTTCCAAACTAGACCGTTATAAAATTATTGTGATATAATACACTACGTACCTGCAAGTGCTTCATGTACGTTTGTTGGAAGTAGCTCCGCAAATGCAAAGGGCAGTAGTCGTTGCATAAA
>NC_027749.1:27018991-27028861 GCF_000695525.1 Brassica oleracea var. oleracea | reverse complement strand
TTTTTGCATCTATATTAGGTTCTTCATCTTCATCATGAGCTACGAATGCATCAGCTACCATATCATGAACCCTATCATAATCTACCATCTCCTCCTGATGGTAACTATGTTCATTATGCAAATGATGATTAACCGGTTCTTCCTGAATATTGTTATTACTACTACTACCTTCATTCTGATCATAATTAAAACCTTCCCCATGTTGAAACCAGATATAGTAATTTGGCGTGAAACCTCTATTTATTAAATGCTTCCAAACATTTTCACGATTTGCCAATTTCGAATTGTTGCATTTCCGACAAGGACAAAACATCTTACCACTTTCTTGGGCGAGCGGTGTTGAATCTGCTTGGTGCATAAATGTCTCCAGCCCCGCAAGGTATTCCTTCGTCACTCTCCCGTTAGCATCTCTATGCATATACATCCAATTCCGCAACTCGTAAATAGTCCCAGAGCCAGCCATTTTTTTTTCTTTCACGTTTTTTGTTGTTGGTGTGTTTAAAATGATGTTCAAACATCCATATTTATAGAAAATTTCGAATCTGGTAGTTGTAATTTTCCTTTGAAATTACGACGAAAATTAATTGGATGGCCAAAAAAAAACGTGAGCCACCTACCAAGTTGGTGGATTCAAAATTTCCTCGTTAAGTACACGTAAAATATTTCGTCGTAAAGAACTCGTGAAGTTTACGTCGTATTTACGAGGAAATAGTGTTTCCTCGTAAAAGCCACGTCAATTTACATCGTCTTTACGACGAAAATCTTTTGTCGTGACGTTACGACGAAATAACGATGCTTTTCTTTTTCCACGTACTTTCCTCGCAAAATCAACGTAATTTTACGAGGATTGTTTTTCCTCGTTAATTCTCCTCGCTAAACTTACGTTTTCTTGTAGTGTTAAAATGTAATATGTTTTCATATTTTAGATAATTATAATTTTACTAAAAACCGTGTGATCAATAATATTTATATGGAGTTTATTTTGTATCTAGTTGAATAAATTTTAATATGTTTTAGTGATTTTTTTGGATAAAAATATATTTTTTAATAGTTGTGTATTTTCTTAAAACATATATATATTTTAAACAGAGTGAGTATTTGGTTTTGAGTGGGAGAGAGTGAGTGGGTTGGTAATCCTCAATTTTAATTCATGTGTCCTAAGAAAGACTGTCAGGATAACATGAAATGTTGCTTGTCTTTATGAGAATGCGTTGTGTATATCATCTTTTTATATTTCTACTTACATGATACATGTATCGTAGTGTACGCCAAAGAAGCTTTTAGCATGAAGGAATCATTGTGGATCTCTTTCTCTCTCGCAACATGCATTATTTGCTTAATTTGTTCTTTTCCACGAGAATCGAATACTTGGGTGTTTGTGTGTGGTTGTGAGTTGTTTAGCAAAGAGAATGATGATAAAAAGCGATGGTTCTTGACCTTTCCTTGTCACGGTCGACTCTTTTGTGTATTGGTAATCTTTTCGGGTTAATGTCTAATACATTATTACATACATATAAACAATGACTGTTTTTCTTTCATCGATTTATGGTGATTTTAGAGTTGCAAAAAATATTTTATATATCTTTCCAAATTTTTTGTCTTTATCAGTAAAATATACCACTGTGTAAGATATATGTTGTTGACAAAAAATATAATAATAATAATAATAATAATAATAATATTAATAATAATAATAATAATAATAATAATAATAATAATAATAAGGGTGACATACCGAATACTACCATAATTTTTAGTCTTTATGATTTGCTTCTTGTTTTACAGATATATAATTTTGATTTGTTTTAATTTGAAAAGATTTACAGATATTTGCGAATATTCATGGATATTTACGGATATCCATCTACTTTGTTCAATATAAGTAAATCTTGAAAACATTATACAATATGATTTTTAAAAATTGATGAAAAAATATATATGATTTTTAAAAATATTTTTACATAATATAAAATAAAAATAAAGATTAGTTAAACTATATGTTGCATAATTTTTAAAACATAAGATTTTAGAATTTTTTAGTTTTATAAAGATTTTATATTCTTTTCTTAGTTTATTACTTTTATAAGTAATTTTATAAATAAAATAATAAAACTATGTGTTAAAATAACAATTATACAAATTATATATTTAAAATTTGATATTTAATAGTAGATGTACATCTATTTGTATAAAATTCAGAGTGGAACGGATATCAGACTCTATAAAACTTATTATTTGTAATTTGTTTCGTTTTAGCAAATAGCAATTTTTAATATATTTTTTATTCAAAGACTTACTGATATCCTAATTTTTCTGATTGAATCGAAATGAATAACGAATCAAATCAAAATTAATAGATAACATCCCTAGCTCTAATAATAATAATATACTCTTTGAAAGGGTCTAGGAACTTGTTGGTTTCAAAAGTAAAAAAAAAGGTATTTAAAACTTTACATATTTTACTTTAACAACCTAAAAAAGTTAAGGAAATAAAATTATTTTATTATACTGCATGAAAATAAGTGGAGCAGCAAAAGTTTCTACCATTCATATGTTAGTTAATTGAACTCTGTCATGATTCTATTGAGAGTGTGACATTTTCTTGGGTAAAACTAATTGATAGCAATATACTACACAACGCAAGTGTGCAGAGTTACAAACCGAACTATTAATGACTACAAAAATACGACACCAAAACATACATATGATAGTCACGTACATCTGGGGTTTATTACCTACAAATAAATCAAGATTCAATCATGTATTCAATCATGTTTACATGTCAAATTAAAGATATACCTGAGATTTTTCGGTATTCTTATAATAATCAGTTTACAGTTCCTCTTTTGTGATTATTATAGAAATTTTCGTTTCATATTCTATTTGATATTCTTTTCTCCAAAGAATCTGTTTGTAGACATTTATTCACTTTCATAACTTAGAGCATCTCCAAAAAAGACATTCTATAATGAAATTTCCAAAACTTTATTTTTGAAGTTTAAAGGTGTTTTTCTCCAAAAACAAAACTTCAAACTTAACTTCAAAATTATTTGTATTTTATCTTTTGGTCTTTATATTTGTCATAATTAAATTAAATTCATAAAAATTTTGTAAATAACTAAGCACATATATAAAAATATTATAAGATATTAACTAATAAAATGTTATATTAAAATACAAATCTTAAATATAAATAACATAATTAATATTAAACTTCAAGAAAAATGTCATATTATTCCATAAAACTATTTTCGTAGTGCATATATTATTAACTAGTGTATTTCAAAGTAAAAAATGACTCTCTTTATTTTTAATTTGTAGACCACAAACTAAAAATTGTTGAAATCAGGTGATCTTAAACTCCTATCAATGATATTAAAATTCAGTGAATACATTCGATTTTAAACTCCTATCAATGATACAAAATAGACATCAAAACAATAACCATCTTCGGTTACACAAAATTCGCGTGGACAATATTTAGGAGATTTTGGAGTTCTGGATCAAATTTACATGACTACTAGTGTTGTAATATTTAAATTTGTGTAATAGTCATGTTTTCATGTAATTTTTGAAAAGATTTTTTGTTGTTATGTTTCTTTTGTATTGTTGCTGTCTAAATCTAGTTTAAAAATATTTTAAATCTTATTTTAAAGTTTTATTTAATTTTATGTGTAAAACTTAAATTTATACAAAAATAAAATTTTATGAGATATGCATTTCTTTAGATAATACGATAAACAAGAAAATATTTAAGAATTAAAAATGTGATGTGTAATTGTAGGGATCAAAATGTAAATAAAAATATGAAACTTCAAATTTGAAATTTTGAAATTTCTTTTTGCAGATCAAAAAACTTCATATTTGAAGTTACAGAGTGTCTTTTGAAGATTGCATTGTACCCGAAAGTATGTAATTTCTTAATTGTGCCTAACTGTACAGAACACACTATTTGTTAAGTGTTATAAACTAAGGAAATGAATGGCCTCGATTTGATTGAGAATATTATATATGCACAAACTAAAGGTCTATACATTCGAAGAATTTATACCTCATAGGACTAAGATTACCATTTAAATTTCGTCCATCCCCTTAAAGTTTAATCACACATTGCGTCATCGAATAGATGTGGTGAATTATTATATAAAATTATACAAATAAATAAAAATAAAAAACTGTGTGTGTCATTGTGTGTGGTGGTGTTGGATTGTTGAGAGTGGAGGAACTAATCAGGACCGTTCGAAGATGGTGAAACGACTGTTTGTTCTAAAGCCCGACGTCACATCGCAGGTTTTACAGATATAATAATAGTAGCGTCTTGTATTATTGGATCAACTTTTAGTACTAACCGGATTCCTTAATCATGTATTTACTTCCTCTCTTTTGTTGTAATTCTGATTAATTAACTTACTTTTCTATGCAAAATCTATAGTTAACCGAGTCTCTTACTATATCTTTGACAATAGTATATATATAATGTGTGTGTCAGTGTGTTTGTTAATAACATCCTTAATGAGAATAAATTAGGACTAGTTATTTTGGTTGCGTATATGTAAAAGAATATGATATGACTTTGAAGGGGATGTATCAAAGTGTAAAAGAGAGAAGAGACTAAATAGAAATGTTGTAGGGTCGAGTAAAATTATCAAAAAGTCCGGTCCAAATAATTTTGTCCCTCACTAATCGTGGCTAGCATGAATTGGTCAACTATATTCCATATTTTCTTAATTATTTGCTTTGTTTTCTGATTTCTTTTATAAAAATATAGCTAGCTCACTTCACTGTAGTCGTTGAGTCTTATTTTGTCTTCTTTTCCCTTCTGTTTCTTATGTTGTTTGGTTAGCATAATTGACTCGATGTTTGATTCAGCAAAAAGAAAAATGTTCAATTCAGCGCTTCTGTTGGTCCTTCTAATGGTATATACGTATTTTTATATGAAATCATATTAACCACCGTGTATGTAATTATGTATATGGCCCGTCCAAATATTTTAAAGAAAAGATATTGGTATCTATATTATTAAAACTGAAATACATTTTGATACTGTTTGGAAACTTAGATGGTAGATTAAATGAAAGTTGTTTGGAAACAAAGATAACGGTTTTTTTTTACATATTTAGTTACTGTATTTATTTCTCATTTACAGATTTTGTCGTTTGGAAACTTGGATAACAGATTAAATAAGAATTGTTTGGAAACACGGATAGCAGATTAAATATTTCTTTTTATTTACACATTTAGCCATTGCATTTCTTTCTTATTTACAAATATGCCACTTCACTTAAAATTAAAAAATTAAATTAATTACAATGAATTGTTATTTCTTTTTGCTGAAAATAAAAATTGTAATATATAGTATATACTAATCTGCTATAATACCAATTTCAAGAAAACCAAATATCATAAAACTAATAATAATTCATAAAAACCTATTAAATCATTTTTAAAAAAATAAACAAAAAAATCAATAGGTTAATATATGAATATTACAATTACATCAAATTGCATCAAGTTATAAAATTATAAATATAATATTACGTACAGATAAAAAATTATTATCAAATATCTATATTATAATATAATATATTCTACTCTAAATATATTTTACAAAACATAAAAATATAAATGAAAATTTTATAAAATCAATGGTTTATAAATTTACATTGAACGCAAGTTAAATCCAACACCCGCGTGGGGTAGTATTATGTTATACTTCATGAAAACTTAGAAAAGTGAATTCGGACTAAACATTAAAAAGTTGTATAAGAAATTTGAAACTCGTCCCAGACTCCCAGAGCAACCCAATTAAAGCAAGCATGCTAATGCTACCAGTTGTGCCAAAGAAAAATGTGATGCCATTATTGGTTCGACTGTTGGATTGGAAAATTATGATTGCAACTAAACTCTTCTCTGCATTCTCATCAGGTTGAGAAACTTTTGTTGCTTAATTTTTATGTGCTGCAGTTCTTGAGTGATGTGAGGCCTGGATATGAGAATGAGTCTATCAATTTTCCTCAGTTGCTTAGATATGAGAATGAGTCTAACTATGAGATGCTTGGTGTGCTTTACACCGGTGAGTGATTGATTGTATCCAAGTATTCACCATAACGGTGATTGTTTATAACCTTTGAGAATCTGAGACTTTATAACCTTTGAGAGTCTGAGACACCAAGAAAGAAGATGATTAAAGTAAAGACATTATATACATAAAACATGAGAATTTGAGAAGAGCCATGTAATTTAGTTACCCTAACGTTGGTTTTTCATTTACAAGACACAAAAGATAAACATGTCACCAAACCAAAGAACTGGAGAAGGATAAGAAAATAGTTAATATTAGTAGGAATGTAGCAAAGTTTCAAAAGAGTACATTCCAGGGGTTTAGATTGCTTAAAATGCAAAATGAGAAACACCGAGAAGCAAATAACAAGCCTTTAAAAAACAACACATAGCTGCGTACTTATCAGTTACAAAAAATAGTTAATAACCAATCTTACATCCATCATTGATCATCCTGCTCCCTGTAACACAAGAACACGAGCGCTTAGAATCATCATTTAATTTATATTTTTACAAAACCATTTTATGCAAAGCTAAGAACATAGAATGAAACTGACGCATTCATATATTAATGTGTATAGCCTTTAAACCTAGGTTAATTAGAATAATTTGAAAAGCTATGTCACATACCTTTTAGGTTCGTTTACGTTTGAGATTTTTGATCTGCTGAGTCATGTGAGCAATACCTTCTTTGAGTGTGGCTTTTCTCCCATGTTCAAAATTTCACAGTACAGGAACTGAATACCTGCCACTTGGGTTAAACTCGTTCATCTCCTCGAGTGCTGTCTTCACTGCGTTCTTCACATCTTCTCCCCACTCTTCTCTCAAACTCTTAAGCTTCTCGTCTTCATCATCCACAACTTCCTACACCACACCACACCCCCATTCACCAGAATCACCACATGTAAAACAATATAGAGAGTACTGGTACAGAAAAGAGCATTAGACATAACGAAACCTTCATATTTTCTCCAATCCCCACTCGTTTAAATGGGTGCCATGCTGAGTCGTTGAGGGCATTCAGCCATTTTGAGCAAAGCATGGCGTATTCCACCTCAACGTTTTCGTCAATGAATTTCTGTTTGCATACTTTCATAAAAGGTTTTTCATCAACTTGTCCCATCCTCTTTACTCCGATCAAAGATCCTTCGCACGATAAATCTCTCAGTCCCTGCATGCATATACATAAACAGACCTACATGAGACACCCATATATAAGTTATACCAACGGCAGTACCGCACTCAAGAACATGAAAATAACTCGTAAATATATTACCCTAATTAATTCTGTGAATGCTTCTTGTATCTCTCCAGTGCTTTGACGTTCTTTTATGATGAGTGTCGAGTTTGTATCCTCTAACTCTTCTAACTCACAACGCTTCTCCTCAAGTTTTTTTATCATTGTCCTTCATCACTATCCTCACCATTTCGTTCTTCTCAGTGATTACATTTTTTAGCTCTTCATTATGCTCCTTCCTTAGTTGCTTCAGCTTTTCTTCAATCTTCTTCTCGAGATCTTCTTTCCGTTCTCTCAATTCTTTCAATTCTTTCTTCAGCTTTTCTATCTCTTCCCTAGTTTCCTTCAGTTCTTCTTTCAACTCATTCTTCAGCTTTTCTATCTCTTCCCTAGTTTCCTTCAGTTCTTCCTCGATTCTCTTCGTATCTTCATCAACGTCCATCTTATTTTTGTTTTTGGTTGCTCTGATGTTCCGTCTTTCTGCTTTAAGCAGATAGTTTTTGTTTAATGAACTCTTGCATGCTCTTTATCGAGCAGCTCAATTCATTATTAACAAGTCGTATCGTTAGTGATTTGACAGTTCGTAATCATAACTTTCGTTTCCCAATTCAACTTCTTTTACTGCACAGCCAATTTAAAATTCAAAAAATACATTTTTTAAAAATATTTTAGAGCATATATGTATTTTTATAGATACATATCTTTGTAGTATGAAATCAGATGAACAACCGTTTATGAAATTATATTTTAAGATGAATAATACAAAATGAAAATGAAAATATTTTCTAAAATTATCATTAGAACAATTCACCCTTAAACTCTATCAACCACCTTAAAAATGGAATATTGTTGAAAATACTCTAAACACTTAAAAGCAAGTTAAGGGGATCTATTCGAAATGGAATCTGTGTGGAATATGAAATTTTTTAAAATTCAAAGATTTTTAAGAGTTAAGTAGATTTGATGAATTCTTGCAATATGTATTGCATAAATTGTCATTGATTATGATTGAATAGCATGAATTTCCATATATGTTTTTCTTTCCAGATTTATCTTTCAATAAAAATACGTAAATTTTTTTATTTCAAGAAATATAGTTATTTGATGTTAAAATAATTTTTTTTATTTTTTAATATTTGAATTTGTCTTGTTTGATTTTTGTTTAAAGTTTTATAAGGTCAACCTATGATTTTTTTCATGATTCTTGATTATGTTATCTTTAATAATTTTTTTATCTTTAAATTTCTTTTTACAATTATCTTTCATATGACAACAAAAATGTAATACACAACTTTTTGTGTTTGTATATTTGTGTTTTTTGTTATGAGTATAGATGATCTTTATAAAGTTGAGTATTATGAGTAAAACTAGAAAGAATTTACGTTCCAATAATAAGAGAGTTTACTAAAATTAAAAAAACAATAAAAACTAAACTTTTTGAATAACAAATAATTTTATACAGAATTTAAAAGTCTATAAACCAATAACAATAGAATCTCTAAATTTTATAACTCCTTCAAAATTTAACTACCAATAACCCCCTTTAGTCAAAAAAAAAAAAACTTAAAGCAAGCGTCATAACATTTGTGCCAAGAAAAAAAGTGATGCCAGAAAATTATCGAGAAAATTGCATAAAAATCCTCAAAATGGTATTTAATTACATTTTAAACTTCTAACGTATTTAATTTACATGTTCATCAAGTCGACGATGTGACCAAACTATTCATCTTATATATTAAAATATAAATCATGACTTTTTCTCATGTGAGATTTTTTTTAATTTGGACCATTATTTAAAAATTTTATTAAACGTATTTTATTAAAACTAATAATACATAGAATCTTTAAAATACTTTAATCATAATATCTTCTCATATCTTTTTATTTTAAATATAAATATATTTATTTTAAAACTATAATAAATCTGTTTTAAATTTTTTTACAAGATCTTCATTTTCAAAATTATATTTAAATATTTTCACTAATTTTGAAATTAGTTTGAAATATTATTATACATTTATATATTCAGTTATCGTTTATAAAATGAAAAATAAAATATTTGAAAATATTTTATCTATTATATAATCATAATTAATCATATTAAAAGAAAATTATTACATTGAGCTAAATATAATAAAATTATATTAAATTTATAAATTTATATATTTTATATATATTATTTTGGTAAGTATCAAATATTTATGTTCAAAAATAAAATATAATACGTTGGTAAGATAGGTTAACATTAGCAAACTATATAATACATGTATAAAAATTAACATGTATTTCTTTAAAACTAATAATATAAAATCTTTGTAACTACTTTAATCATAACGATCTCGATCCGCGCAACCGCACGGATTTTTGTTTTCATTTAATTATATATAAATATCGTAACTATATATATAAAGATTAGTAAAATATCGTTTTATTGTCATATAAAGATATTATAACATTTCACAAATTTAGAAAGTTTTTAAAACATTAAAATTTTCTCTTCATAGATTTATATTATCGAGTAAATAATTAAACATTTAGTTTTTGTTTAATGTTTAAAATAAACTATATAGTTT
>NC_027749.1:27015352-27018965 GCF_000695525.1 Brassica oleracea var. oleracea | reverse complement strand
ATTAATCATTGTTAGATAATATGATTTTTGTTTATTTAAATTTTTTTTTTATAATTTTAAAAGTTAACATCGACAAATACTTAGATAATTAACATATAGAGGTATAGTATTACAACATGAAATTATATCTATTTAATTTATACTATCAATAAATCTAATGGATCATCTATTGTTTAAATTCAATTATTGATAGCCCAATAAAAAATTTTGGTTGACCCAAAATTTAAATGATAAGATTATATATTAAATGTAACATGACTTTCTAGGAATAGGTCTATTTTTAAAAAAAAAATCACAAATGAGTCAAGGTTGTGACTTTTGTTTTAATATATAAGATATATTTTCATTTTAAATATAATATATATTTATATATTATATCTTAAAAATTCTAATAAATCTGTGTAAAAATATTTTAACAATAAATTAATATATTTTAAGTTATTATTTATAAAATAAAAAATATTATATCCTATTTTATCTACTTTATAGCCATGATAATGTTAAAATACAATTATTATACTTAAATAAATATGATAAAATTATATTCAATTGGTAAATTTAGAAATTTTATTTTCATAAATATAAACTATTTATTTTAAAAATATAATATGATGATAGAACGGCTTAAAACTAGAAAACTATATAATACATGTCTAAAACTTAACATATCTTAGACTTTTGTATATACAATAATATATTAAAAATGAATGAACAAAAAAATATTGGTAAAAAGAAACCTAGCTTTGAAAGACGGGTCAGAATTTAGCATAAATGAAATACAAAATAATTTTCAAATATGTTTTCTTTTGAATATATAATTTCTTTAATAACTAAATTCAAATAAAATAAGATAAATACATAATAAGAAGTGACAAATACATATGGTTTTAAACAATTGATTAATTATAACATGTAAATTATAAAATTATTGTATTTGAAATAGTTATATAAACATTTAAGTATATGATTAAAGTTAAAAAAATATAACACTTTTTTTTTGAACAACAATATATACCAATTATGTTTTAAATAATAATTTAATTATAGAAAAGTGGAGACAAACATCTGCGCGGTTGCGCGGATCAAAATCTAGTTTACAAGTTAAAAACGAGAAAGTCTCAGTTTTTAGCAAAAAATAAATAAAATAACAAAAAAAAATCAGAAACTTAAATAAGTCAGAAATTTGATTTTTTAATCGTAATTTTTTTAAAAAGTATTACATGTTCAAGTAATTAATCTCAAACTTTCTCAGACTAAAAATATTCAAATAATTTATAAATTGTCTAAAATTTAAGAAAATAAAAAAATTCAAAGTGGATGCAGTTATAAGTTTAGTTAAAAAATCAAATTACTTGAATTTTTATAAGTTTTAAAATTTCTCAAAGTTTGAATTTTTTGGGTTTTATAAGTTTAATAATTTTACCTAAATGTTTTAAAAATTCGAAATTTTTATTTTATTAAATTTAAACAATTATAAAAGGTAAGAATATATATTTTACTAGTTACCTAAATTTGTGTGAAATGATAGAAAGTCAATTATAAAAGAAAGGAGGGAGTAT
Source organism: Brassica oleracea var. oleracea (assembly GCF_000695525.1). Lineage (NCBI taxonomy): Eukaryota > Viridiplantae > Streptophyta > Magnoliopsida > Brassicales > Brassicaceae > Brassica > Brassica oleracea. The sequence goes on along the minus strand of NC_027749.1, from coordinate 27,017,406 downwards.
ATAAAGAACTTGAAGTTCGTCTCAATATTGTTCTTTGAGCCACACAATTAAACCAAAGCGTGCTAACAGTTAGTGATTGAAACTAAACTCTTCTATGCATTCTCATCAGGTTGGTAAACTTTGTTCCTTACGTGTTGCAGTTGTTGAGTGATGTACTGAGGCATATGGGATGAGTCTATCAATTTTCCACTATTGTTTTTGTAGATGGTAAATTCGACCATCCCTCAAGGCCCGAAGAACAGACGGCCCGGCCCACATGAAGCGGAGCATCGGCTCGACGCGGCAGCTTAAAGGGTCGATCTTTCGGCGTAATATGAGAGAGCTTTCGATGAGCTTCTTGACTAAATACCCCGAGGAAACGACTTCACGAGACCACGTGGGCTTCTCGGCCCAGCGAGTTAAAGTCCACAGAGACGACGCAAACTAGGTCACGGAAGAGCGTGAGGTCAGCTATAAAAGGGGAAGGAAAGACAACGTAAAGGGGATCGAAAAAAAATCATTCATACTCACTGGGCGGCTAGATTAGTGTTTTACCTTTGTTATTTCATCTTGTTGTATATCTCTGGCAAAGCCTTCGAGGCTCCGGTACCTTTCCTTTCACGCATTTCCTTTCCTTGTAACCGACGAAACGCTCTTCTCACCATTAATAAGACGTCTTTGCTTAAACCCACCTCTAAAACCGAACGTTCTCTCGTTCTGTACCGTTTCCCGATCAAACAGTTGGCGCCCACAGTGGGGCCCTAGCAAAGTAACATCGACAAGATGGCGACGAGTAACGAAGGCTCTTCCTCTGGGGAAGATCGTGAAGCCACTGAAGTAACGCCGGCGTCTTTCCCTGTGACTCCGACACCACTCCAACCCGCTTCAATAGAAACTATCATGGCGCGCCTTGCGCAGCAAGACGTAGCCCAGAAAGCGGCGACCGAGCAAATCGCCGCGCTTGCAAAGATCTTAGCCCCCCTTGCTGCGAACGTGGAAGCTTCAACGGTGCAGTACCGAAGACATATGTTTAACACAGAGAGAGCGACTGGTGCAGCACCAAAGCAGACTGCCAACCAAGATGTCGCCGATGATGACATGGCCCAAACCCCGGTGGGTCTTGATGCGCAGACGATAAACGAGCTCGCCGTGCTGAAACAGTCAGTGCTGGATATAAACTCCAAGATCCATCATGTCACCACATCTGCCCCTCAGATCGAGCGAGTCCTAGCAGAATCTCTTCAGACACTATTCACCGAAAAGATAACGAAGGTCCGCCTCCGAAAGATGGAAAAGCTCTGTCTTCCAGCCTTCGACGGCGTATCCGACCCTTCTGCTCACGTCACATCCTTCAACATCGCGATGCGACGCGCCAACCTCTCTGATGAGGAAAAAGACGCTGGCTTCTGTCAACTTTTCGTCGAAACCCTAGAAGGTATCGCTCTTAACTGGTTCACCGGTCTTCAGGAGAACTCCGTTGATAGTTTTCACGACCTCTCGACGGCTTTCCTAAAAAATTACATCATGTTTACTCAACAAGAAGCCACCACCACAGATCTTTGGAACCTTAACCACGCAAACGGGCAGAGTTTGAGAGATTTTATGGAGAAATTCAAATCCATTGTCTCAAAAGTCGACGTGCCAGATCATATAGCCGTGGAGTCGTTGATGAACACCCTCCAAATTAAGTCACCATTTCGGGCTGACCTTTACCGACACCCGACGAGATCAGTACCTGATGCCATCGCTCGATCCAATAACTTCATTCTAATGGAGGAGGATACTAAAACCAAGGCGGCCAAAGAGGCTACAGGAAAACAGACTCCCGCCTGGACGAACGACGCTCGTCAAGAACTGCGCCAACATTCCACAAGTGGCTAGCCTAACCAGAAGAAGGGCTACATGAATGCTATAGATGACGGAGAACCATCGGGTTCCGCCGCAATGGCACGAGAGAAGGGATGGAATCATTGGGATCGAGATACCAGCCAGCCAAAGTCTAGCTCTCCCTAACCGGCAAACTCGAACGCCGTCGAGTCGAGTAAATGGTGTTCCTATCATGAGGTCAAATCACA
>NC_027749.1:27012751-27015120 GCF_000695525.1 Brassica oleracea var. oleracea | reverse complement strand
GGAAGTGATACTCCCCCGACAGGCTGATTCCTCGGATGACGAAATTCTGCCAGTACCAACGGACTTGTGCAAAAAATTGGGCAGAAAAACGGATTCCAAGGATTTACGCACATTTCTGAAGCGGAAGGCCGAAATGGTACAAAAGAACGAGGCAGACCTCAGGACGTCCCTCGACTAGTCTAAAGCAAGAAAGACTACCCGCGCCGGAGTTGCTATACACCTTCAACCTCAGCCCGCAGATTTACGTGAGCAGATCAATTCCAAAGCCGAAGACTTGCGCGCCAAGCTTAGTCAGCCCAAGCAACATGATTTTCGACCGTGCCTCGAAGCGAAACGACAAGCGCAACAGGAATTGATAAAGGTTACGAACACCCCGCACCTCAACGTCATAATGGGTGGTTCACCTCCTTGCGGGGACTCGGTAAGAGCAGTTAAAGATTACAGGCGACAAGCCATCACCGCCCAAAAGTGGCTTTCACAAGTCGAAGCAGACCATCAAATATCTTTCTCAGCGGCCGACACTCACGGCATCAGCATGCCGCATAACGACCCACTCCTAATCGATATCGGAATTGGATAATGCCAGGTCACAAAGGTTCTCGTCGACACAGGCAGCTCAGTCGACCTTATCTTTTGGGACACGCTCGACAAGATGGGAGTCAACCTGCGAGACATGAAGCCCTCCTCACGCACTCTCACGGGATTCAATGGTTCCTCAGAACAGATGATTGGGACAATTCGTATCCCAGTTTACGTAGGTGATGTAACCCGCACTGTTAAGGTCTCGGTTATCAGGGCTAGGGTGCCCTACAACGCAATCCTCGGAACGCCGTGGTTACACTCCATGAAAGCCATTCTCTCCACCTATCACCAATGCGTTAAGTTCCCTGGGAAAGATGGAACGACGCAGACGATTCGCGGGGACCAACGGGCTGCGAGAGAGCTACTTATTGCCGCAGTCAAGCTACAACAATCACCTTCTCTCGTCAACGCAGTCACCAAACCAATACATAAGATCTACCCTCAGAAGGAAGAAGTCCACGAGGTTCCCATCGATGAAGCTGACCCATTGAAGGTCGTGCGCATTGGCGCTTATCTCCCCGACGAACTGCAGTCATTAATCATTTCTTACCTCAAAGAGAATGCCTCAACCTTTGCATGGGTAACTTCTGATATGAAGGGTATAGACCCCGCAATAACTTCTCACGAATTAAACGTCGATCCGACGTTCAAGCCTATTTGACAGAAGAGGCGGAAGCTCGGACCCGAACGGTCCAAAGCAGTAAATGAGGAAATTGACAGGTTGCTCGATGCAGGTTTCGTCGCGGAAGTACGATACCCGGAGTGGCTAGAAAACCCCGTGGTCATTAAAAAGAAAAATGGGAAATGGCGCATTTGTGTTGACTTTACGGATTTGAACAAAGCATGTCCAAAAGACAGTTACCCACTCCCGCATATCGACCGTCTGGTGGAGTCGACTGCCCGCAATGAGCTCCAAACATTTATGGACGCTTTTTCCGGATACAATCAAATCATGATGCATACGGACGATGGCGAGAAAACGGCGTTCATAACAGACAGAGGGACGTATTGCTACAAGATCATGCCTTTCGGCCTAAAGAACACAGAAGCGACTTACCAGCGTCTGGTCAATAGAATGTTTGCCGACAAACTCGGCAACACTATGGAAGTTTACATTGATGATATGCTGGTGAAGTCACTTCGCACCAAGGACCATCTCAACCATTTACGAGACTGCTTCAAAACGCTGAACGAATACGGAATGGAGCTCAACCCGGTGAAATGAACCTTCGGCGTCATGTCTGGAGAATTTCTAGGTTACATTGTCACCCAGCGAGGCATCGAAGCAAACCCAAAACAAATAACGGCAATCCTCGATCTCCCTAGCCCGAAGAACCCCCGCGAGGTTCAGCGTTTAACCGGAAAGATTGCGGCACTAAACAGATTCATCTCAAGATCCACAGACAAGTGCCTCCCATTCTATGAACTCCTGCGAGGAAATAAGAGATTCAACTGGGACGAAAAATGCGAGGAAGCCTTCAATCAACTCAAGCATTACCTAACGACACCTCCCGTTCTGTCGAAGCCCGAAGTCGGGGACACTCTATCCTTATACATTGCCGTCACCTCCTCGGCCGTTAGCAGCGTCCTAATACGCAAAGACCGTGGCGAACAGAAACCTATTTTCTACACCAGCAAGCGGATGACAAGGAAACGAGATACCCAACCTTGGAAAAGATGGCCCTCGCTATCATCACTCCGGCAAGAAAACTCAGACCTTATTTCCAATCGCACGCTATCGAGGTGCTCTCCAACCAGCCCCTTAGGACGGTAATGCAAAATACCAA
>NC_027749.1:27010787-27012512 GCF_000695525.1 Brassica oleracea var. oleracea | reverse complement strand
CAACAACGAAGCCGAATACGAGTCTCTCATCGCAGGCCTTCATCTCGTCAAAGCAGTAAAAGCTAAACGAGTCAATGCATAATGTGACTCCCAACTCGTGGTAAGTCAATTCCTCGGAGACTACGACGTCAGGAACGACAGAATGGATACTTAGTTGAACCTCGTCAAAGATCTCACACAAGATTTTGAATTCTTCGAGCTAACGAAAGTCCCTCGCGGAGAGAACGTATGTAAGGACGCACTCGCACCCTTGGGAGTAAGCTACACGATCAGGTGAAAAGGACAATCCCAATACATAGGATTGAAAAGCCAAGCATCAGCCCACCGACGGAACAACTTGCCATTGCAGCATCTATCACCGACGCCATGGACATCGACGAAGGGGAACCTCGCACAACGGAAGAGCAACTCGAAGATTGGCGAAAGAAATTCATAGCTTACCTATCCGACGGAATACTACCTACAGAGAAATGGGAAGCAAGACGGCTCAAAAGACGCAGTGCGCATTACGTCGTCATGGATCGAACACTCCATCGATGGACTGCAACCAAAGTACTCCTTAGGTGTATCTTTGGAGACGAAACAAGGCTGGTCATGGTCGAAACACATGAAGGAGCAGCAGGCAATCATTCAGGAGGACGAGCTCTCGCACTAAAAGTGAAAAGCCTTGGTTTCTATTGGCCAACAATGAACGCAGATTGCGAATCCTATGTCAAGAAATGCGATAAGTGCCAGCGACACGCTTCAACCACACACAGCCCGACAGAATTGCTCCACACCTTGATGGCGCCATACCCCTTCATGCGATGGGGAATGGATATCATCGGGCCAATGCCAAGCTCTCGACAGAAGAGATTCATCCTAGTCTTAACAGATTTCTTCACCAAATGGGTGGAAGCAGAAGCCTACGCCAGCATTACCGACAAGGAGGTGCAGAAGTTCATCTGGAAAAACATCATCTGCAGACACGAGCTCCCGTATGAGATAGTCACAGACAACGGATCCCAATTTATCTCCCACAACTTCAAAGAGTTCTGCGACAGATGGAGAATTCGGCTCAACATGTCCACACCGAGAAACCCGCAGAGCAACGGTCAAGCCGAGTCCACTATAAAGATAATCATCGACGGACTCAAGAAACGACTCGACTTGAAGAAGGGTTGTTGGGCAGACGAACTAGATGGGGTCCTCTGGTCCCATAGAACAACACCTCGCGGAGCAACGAAAGCCACCCCTTTCTCGACGGCCTATGGGGTCAAAGCAATGGCACCTGCTGAGGTAAACGTGACGAGTTTACGACGCTCCAAAATGCCGCAGAACATCGAACTTAATTAAGGTATTCTCCTCGACGCACTGGATGATATAGAAGAAACACGCGACTAAGCATTGCTTCGAATCCAAAACTACAGCACCAGATCGAAAGATATTACAACAAGAAGGTTAAGTCCCGCCCCCTCGAATTTGGAAATCTGGTCCTCTGGAAGGTGTTCGAATACACTAGGGAATGGAAAGCCGGAAAACTCGGAGCCAACCGGGAAGGACCCTACAAGATCATCGAGGTCGTGAAACCTGGAGTCTACCACCTCGAAACCTCAACCGGTGAAATGGTACCACAAGCCTGGAACTCAAAGCACCTTCGCCTCTTCCACAACTAAAAGTAGCAAAGACAGGTGAACAACCAACGGTCACGTTCACTCTAAAAAAAAAAAAAAAAAAAAAAAAAAA
>NC_027749.1:27010517-27010622 GCF_000695525.1 Brassica oleracea var. oleracea | reverse complement strand
CAAAGGAGGTACGTAGGCAGCCTTAACGGGTCCAGCTATAATCAAAATAAAAAAAAATATATATACTTCCCGAGAAGTCGCGCTTCCCCGAGAAGTCATACAACC
>NC_027749.1:26970053-27010417 GCF_000695525.1 Brassica oleracea var. oleracea | reverse complement strand
GTGAGTTCGCTCCGGCATCTCGAAACAAACGTACCAGCACTCGCACCCCACGGTCGAGTATGTCCTGATCAGACACATACTCGCGGGAATCCGGTCATAATCATAGTACTAACTAATATGCCCGAGACGATGACTCCTAACCATCTCATGGTTTGCTAAGTAAGGTTTGGCCGACCGAACGCTTGGAAATTACTTAGAGATCGAGTTAGGAAACGAGATCGAGTTAGGGACCGTTGTCGTCTAAAAGATGTTTTTTACGGTCTAAAGTAATCCTATATTGACTCGTATCTAGTCGACGTACGTCAAGCAAACAAGGGAACTTGACAGAACGACCAAACAAAACTCGAACAAGAGTTATTGGAATTCATAGCCCGTAGTGTATCGCTATCTCGATACGGCGCAAAGTCACACACTCTATAATCATTTTCCTATTTTCATGCAACTCCCCAATCTTCTCTCGCGACGAGATCAGTACCGAACACTCAAAAGAAAAGCAAGACGAGTGATGCAGGATTCATAAAGAGAAGAAATAAGTAGAGTCTTAACAAAAAAGGCAAGGGAATACATCAAGAGCAAGAGTGCCGTGAAAAGATAAAAGAAACAAAGTGACAAAGTTACTCCTCGGGGTCTTCAGCCTGCTCCTGCGCAGCGGTTCCACTACCGAGGGACGGCTCCGAAGGATCAGCATGCACCGACCGCTCCGCATCGACGCCCTCGACATGAATCGTCGCTTCGCCTTCACGAACCTCCGGCAAACTTTCGGGAGGGTGAGCTTCGGAACCAGTCGTCTCTCTACTATGCTCCTTATCAACCGCCTCACCGCCATCATCTTTATCTGACCCTTCCCCCTGATTACCCTCTGGGTTCGAAACAGAAGAGTCGGAGATCTCAAAGACATCCTTCCCGACGGACTTCGTTCCCTCATCAAGAGCGTCAGAAGCGAGGGCCAGCGCATCGGCTTTCGACGATCCTTCCCCTGCGGAACGAGTTGGAGCGATCAAGGCTCCGAGAAGATTAGCGGGGCTTCAGAGAACTACAGCAGTCCTCGGATCAACCAGCTCTGCGTTGGATCCATATGGGTCAAGGCCCACAATGGTTCGCATATCAACGAACTAAGAATCAAGGTGAAGTGGAGAAAGAGTCAAGTCAATCTCCAGGATCTCGCCGGGATCAAGTTTCGAGGCTTCTTCCTCGAACTGCTTCTCGCGGGCCGCGAACGTATCGATGACATCTTGAGGGATGTCACGACCACCAGCCTTTAAAGCCTCAAGGCATCTCTTGGTTCCAAACGCCTGGCTCTGAAGCAACCGTGCTGTGTCGAAAGGGGCGCGGCGAGCCCACCATTCGCGCAGATATCCGAAGTGCCTGTTGGATTTCGTGATCATCTCGGTCTCAACCCTCATCCTCTCCTTCGTAACCTCATATACACGCGAATCCCTAAGCCGACCCAACTCTTTCATATGTTCTTCGGCTTTGACCCCCATCTCTTCCATCAGGCTGGCCTTCCGAGACCCCAAAGTTCCAATGGTCACGTTAGCGACAGAGAGTTTGGCCTCGGCCGCGTCAGCTCGCTCCCGCTGAATCGTCTTCCGAGCAATTGCTCATTCTCTCTTCTCGGCTATCCTCACGAACTCATCCCTCCATTCCACTTTCTTCCGCCGGAGAAGCTTACCCTTGGCCGCCACTGCCTTCTCCGACTTTCTCAAGGCTTCGCGAGTCTTCTTCAAGGCTGTGTCGTATTTCTCAACAACGAAATTCATGCTCCTGCCGCCCTAACATGAAAACATAATATTTAAGTTTCTTTTTTTTCACACAAAAGGAACACAGGCAATGGAAGTACTTACCAGTAATTTAGTGCGAGCAGTGTCGACGTACTCATCCTTAAAGATCAAATCAGACACGGATGGAAGAGCCTTCGGCCCGCATTTGATCTGGCTGACCAACTCAGCACATTTATAAGGAGCATAAATAAGCGGGGTGGGACCGTCGTACTCGAACGACACGTGATCAGGAAACTTGACCCTCAGAGTCTTCTTCCGAGATGAAGCACCGACGGCTGACGTTCCAGGGGTCGACGAAGCTAGAGCACTAGCGACCATCTCTCGACCACCCGTCTTTTTGGATTTCTTCTTCTTACGCAGCATAACTTCGGGAGAGGCGTCTTCAAGATCATCCAACGAGGCTAAGTTGAGAGCCGGCTCACCAGCTGATTCAATCCGATACACGGAATTGGCAACATCAGTCTCTCGCGACCTCACGATCCCTGCAGATTGAGGCTGCTGATTGCCTTCCTTCCTCTTTTTTGATGATGGTTCAGACGTCTCCTCCTGACTAGGAATCCCAGCTTCAACAGGAGCTGCTTCAGAACCTACGCTAGCAGGAAGGTCGTCACGGGGTCTCTTCTCCCCCTTTTTCTTCTTAGGAGCTAAAGTAGTGGTACCGGCCGAGGAATCTTGATGATGAGGGCTTGTGTCGGTGGTGCCGGCAATCGCCATCTCGTTAGAAGGTGCAGGTAGTTCGACACTCGGCAGATTAAGTTCGACCATCATCATCGCACTCAGATCTGGAAGCCCTCTCATTTTCCTTGCCTCGTTGATTCTCTTCTGCTCCTCCTTTGTGAATAGCGAGATCCGCCTCTTAGTCTTGTTGGAAGAACGAGAGTAACTCGAAATCCAATCTTCTGCGAAGAACACGAGTCCAGAAGCCCGACCATTAGGCAAAGTCAGAGAGTCGTATTGAAATAAATGAAAAGTATGGACTTACTCCTGGAAATACGATCGATCGAACGGTGAACCCTCTCCCAAGAAATATTCCCCCAATGCTCCTGAGAAAGTCCCGTAACGGCGCGAGCGCTTGTAAGAAAGTCTTCTGGATAGTCACGAGAAGTAAGTCCATATACGAAGAAACGGTACGAGTTAACGACAAAGGCAGCATAACAAAAAAAAACAACAAAGGCAGAAAGCAGTCAGTATACGAAGAAACGGTACGAGTTAACGAAGATGTTCTACCAAGCAAAGTGTTCCATAAGACACGGCATTCATCATCTTGCGGGTCTTCGAAGGCAGAGTAATCACATTTAACGAAGAAATAAGATCTCTGCCAATCCGGCGTCTTGTTAGGATGCCTTCCTATAACATTGTAGTTAGGACACATCTTTATCAACAGAAGCCCGTCATCTAACGAGCTGACGGACGTCAACTCCTCGAAGACACGAACGCTCAACGAGACATCAATTTCAGCAGCCATAACCATCACGGCCACCGCGATACGCCACGAACCATTCAAAAACTGACTTATCGCTGCATCTCGGCGCCTCGCATACGATGTGATTAGTCGAGGAATTGGGAACCAAAGCTTCGTATCGTCCCGAAAGTAGGATTTGTAAACGCACTGATACCCAACTGGTGGTGACCAAGGCCTCTGGTGTTCCGAGGGAATCAAGAAAGTTACCCCTAGTCCATGGCGTTCCCTTAGAAGCTTCTTCACTCTATTGGGAGTTGACTGAGTCTTAGTAACATTCTCCCAAGCTTGACCGCTCACATCGGGAGAGCGCAGGAACTCGGGAGCTAACGTCGGGAGCTCCTCGAAGATCCCTCCAGGATAATAGCACCTCGGCAAGAAATTGACAGCGAGAGCTCCGTCCCTCGCACCGCCGGAACCGTCTCTCTCGCAAGCCTGTGGTTCATCTGGATTTCCTCTCACTTCTTGCCGATACGAACGCGCAGAATCGGAGATTAGGATCCTTTGAGACAGATCTAAATTCCCGGTGTCCATCATCGTGTCGTGATGAATCCGTCAAATTCTTCAGGCGATGCCTCGGTCGCATCTCTCGAAGGACTAGAGGAGGCTGCGATCTCCTTTCCTCTCTGTTTATGAGATAACTTCCCGCCAGACGACATATCGCTATCTATGTCGCAACAACAACCTAGAGAGAGAAATAAGAAGGGGGAGAGAGAGAGAGAATACCTGAGAAGTGCGGAGAAGAATGGAGAGAATGAGAAGGAAGCGAATATTTATAGGGAAAGAAGGGGTGCCTCCCCGAGGCGTCATCATTCGGCCTACATGGGCCTATGTGGGCCTTTGAATAGTTACCTAGTCGCCGAAGAAATCGGGGCGTCGTTTCAACTTCCCGTTTTAACCGGTCTCAACCCCGATCAGAACCAACGGTTAAGGGAAAACCTAACCAAACCAAAGCCGGTTCGGTAGAGATTTTACTAAACCACCCGACAAAGGGGAAACGCCTAACGCGTAATATGAGAGAGCTTTCTATGGGCTTCTTGACTAAATACCCCGAGGAAACGACTTCACGAGACCACGTGGGCTTCTCGGCCCAGCGAGTTAAAGCCCACAGAGACGACGCAAACTAGGTCACGGAAGAGCGTGAGGTCAGCTATAAAAGGGGAAGGAAAGACAACGTAAAGGAGATCCAAAAAAATCATTGATACTCACTGGGCGGCTGGATTAGGGTTTTACCTTTGTTATTTCGCCTTGTTGTATCTCTCCGGCAAAGCCTTCGAGACTCCGGTACCTTTCCTTTCACGCATTTTCTTTCCTTGTAACCGAGGAAACGCTCTTTCGACCATTAATAAGACGTCTTTGCTTAAATCCACCTCTAAAACCGAACGTTCTCTCGTTCCATACTGTTTCCCGATCAAACAGTTTTGTACAAATAAATGGATGCCTAACTGTGATTACTCAGCTCTCTAGACGTCCATAGCAATTGTTTTACAAGAAAAAAAAACATGAGAATTTGAGAAAGGCCACGTAATTTAATTACCCTAACGAAGGTTTTAGTTTATAAGACACAAATGAAACACATGTTACCAAACCAACGAGAAGAAAATAGTTAATACTAATAGGAATGTAGTAGAGTTTCAAAAGAGTACATTCGAACGGGTTTAGATTGCTTAAAATAAAATTAGAGAAGCACTGACTAGAAAGTAACAAGCCCTTACAAAACAACAAGTATCTCCTTGCTTATCAATTACAAAACCCGTTAAGAAACTATTTAACATCCTTCACTGATCATCCTGCTTCCTGTAACAAGTTACACTAGTCTTAGTATCATCAACATAAAACGAAACTGACGCATGGCTATATGTATATGTGTATACCGTCAAACCTAGAGAGATTCATTTGCAAAGTTGTGGCACATACCTTTTAGGTCTGTTGGCGTTTGAGATTTTTGATCTGCTGCGTCATGTGAGCAATACCTTCACTGAGTGTGGCTTTTCTCCCGTGTTCAAAATTTCACAGTGCTGGAACAGAATACCGACCACTTGGGTTGAAATCGTTAAGCTCCTCGAGTGCTGTCTTCACTGCGTTCATCACATCTCCCAACTCTTTACTCAATTTCTTAAGTTTGTCGTCTTCATCATCCACAACTTCCTACACCATTCACCAAAGTCACCACTTGTAAAACTGAGAGTACGGGTAAAGGTACACGAGATATAACGATACCTTCATTTTTTCTCCACTTACTACTAGTTTAAATGGGTGCCACGCTGAGTCATTGATGTTTTTCTGCCATTCTGAACAAAGCATGGCATGTTGCAGCCCGACGTTTTCGCCATTGAATCTCTGTTCGCATACTTTCAGAAAAGGTTTTTCATCAACTTCTCCCATCCTCTTTACTCCGATCACGGATCCTTCACCCGATAAATCTCTGAATCCCTGAAATACATAAACAGAAGTTATATCACCAGCACTAAAGAAAATGAAAATAAATCTTTTTTTAATGAAAATAAATCATGAATATATAAGTTGTTACCTTAATCAATTCTGTGTGTGCTTCTTGTAACTCATAAGTGCTTTGACGTTCTTTTATGATGAGTGCCGAGTTGATGTCCCCTAACTGTTCTAACTCACAACGCTCCTCCTCCAGCATTTTATCATTGTCATTTATTACTTTGTCCTTTCCCTTTCTCAAGCTCTTCCTTCTTCTCCTTCATCACTTTCTTCAACATTTTATCTTTATCCGTGATTATTTGCTTAAGCTCTTTCCTTACTTTCTTCAGCTCTTCATTCTTCTCTTTCCTTACTTTCTTCAGCTCTTCATTCTTTTGCTTCGTCATTTCGTTCGCCCGCTTTTCTATCTCTTCCACAATTTTCTTAGCCAATCCATCTGCAAGTTTATCGCTTTCGATCTTGTGGTTAGGTTCATCTTATTTTTGTTTTTGGTTGCTTCCACCTCTGATGTTCCTTCTTCTGTTTTAAATAGATAAGTTTTTTGTTTAATGTTAACTCTTGCTTGCACAGATAAAACTTTTTATCGAGTAGCGCAATTCAATATCAACAAGTCAAAAAAAAAAAAAAATTAACAAGTCGTATTTAAAACTCTTATTGATTTGACCATTCGTAATCATAACTTTCTTTTCCCAATTCGACTTCTTTTGCTGCACAGCCAATTTAATATTCAAAAAAAAATCCATTTTTTATATTTTAGAGCATATATGTATTTTTTTTATAGATGTACACATACCTTTGTAGTACGAAATCAGATGAACAACCGTTTATGAAATCAAATTTTAAGATGAAAAATACAAAATATTGTTTCTGTTTTAAATAGATAAGTTTTTTGTTTAATGTTAACTCTTGCTTGCACAGATAAAATTCTTTATCGAGCCGTACAATCCAATTGTTAACAAGTCGTATCGTCATTGGTTTGATGTTTAGTAATCATAAGAGCACAAACATCAGAGGTCCACGGAGAAGCTCTCACAAATAAAAAAAAATATATATATTATAATAATCGAATCGGATGAACTCGGCTCATAGGGGTGTCTCCGGATGAACCCGTTTCAAAACTGTTTTACGGGCTCCACGCTACGTGACGGTCCGCTATTGATCCGCATATTTTTTTTTTGAATCAAAATTAAAATTAAAAAACTATTAAAGTTGTGAACCTCGGTTCATTGATCGGTTCATTGATGTGCATGCTCTGATACTTTCGTTTCCCAATCCAACTTATTGCACCGCCAATCTCTTTGTTTCCCAATCCAACTTATTGCACCGCCAATCTCTTTGATACCCTAGAAGACCGAAACAATAAAAAGAACAGTAACGTTTAACTAAGAGCAGATATGGTAGATCATCTAGTGGATCGATAGAAGCCTCATTAAATTAAATATCTCCTAGGCCCAATGTACTTTACTAGTTAGGTTTGGTTTGATCAAAAATGGAGGGAATGATACAAGTATTGTTACTAGTTAGACTGATAGAGACTAGAGATCGTGGAAGAACCTTGGAAACTAACCAAGGCTTAAAGGATTTTACACCCAATTTTAGAGTTTGAATCCCATAATTTTTTTTACCGATTATAAAATGCAAGCTTCAGACAGAGCTCTGTAGACATGTTCGTCGATTCATTATAGCCGTATGTACGGAAAGAGTTGGTGTTAAAAAAAGACAAATAGAAATTTTGCTTCTTTATTATTCTAGGTGACGATCCGTGTTTTGCGCCGGATGAAGTACTTTATAAAAATATCTATTACATACATATAATGTGAATTTATTTCATACCAAATATATAAAATATAAGACACCATAATTTATTTCAAATTGTATATCTAAATTTTGTATATAATCGGACATAAAATGTAAAATTCGATATTATATCTAATATTAAATGTACTACAGTATTTGAGGAAGCTAAATATTGGTATTTCCATTTTAAAAGTGTAGTTAAGTTTGATGAACTTAATTGTACACTTTAAATAGTCATTATGCAAATAAGAGAAATATGAAATTTTAAATTATTTTATCAAGAATGAATAATATCTACCGACAATAAATGAAGGTTGTAATAAAAAAAAAAAACCTCTTAGGGTTCATTCTCTAAGGTGAATCTTTATATTCACAACTAATAGGATTTAGTTATTATAAATTCAATATTTTTTAAAAAAGAAAACCAAATAATAAAAACTAATAAATTATATTATGTTTTTGAAATAAATAATTTTTAATATTGTTAAACTCGTAAGCAAAATACTAAACTCTAAACCTTAAATTATTAACATTAAATTCTAAATCATTAAGTAAATCATGAACCCTTGGAAAAATCCTAAACCCTAAACTTTTAATTTTAAACCCTAAACTCTTAATCCTAAACTATAAACCATTAATTCTAAGCCCAAAGATTTAATGTTTAGAATTTAGGGTTTAGGGTTTAGGGTTTAGTTTTAGAGTTTAGCATTAAGGGTTTAGTGTTTGTTTAGGGTTTAGGATTTGTCCAATGATTTAAGGTTTACCTAAGGGTTCAAGGTTTATCCAAGGGTTTAGAGTTTAGTGTTTAGAATTTAGGGTTTAGGGTTTAATATTTTGCTGACAGGTTTAACAATATTAAAAAAATCTATTTTTTGGTAATTACTATTATTTTTTATTTATTTTAAAAACATAATGTAATTTCATAAATTCTTATTATTTGATTTCCTTTTTTAAAAGATATAATTCTAAAATAACTAAATCTTATTGGTTAGTAGACCTAGAAATCTATCTTATTAAAGTATAAGTATTTTAATCTTTTGTTTGACAACATAGATAGCAGTTAAAAAAATAAGATTGTTTGGAAACAAAGATAACAGTAAGTTAGGAAAAAAAAATAATGGGCCTATGCTGTTAAAAAATTGGAATTTCATTACATTATATTAAAAAATAATATGTTTATGTTACTTGATATACATATTCAAATCAAAATAATAATTTAAAATTTATTTATATTAAAAATTCATTTAAAAATACACATATATTCAAAATTTGATTTTTACTAACATATTTCCAAAAACCATTATAAAAATGTTTTCAACATATATAAGAAAAATACTATACAAAGCTTAAAACATCAACTTAAATTTTGGTTTTTATATTTCACATTGAAATTTAAAAATATAATATATGTGATTATTTATATGATTGTACGTATAAAATATTATTAATTATAAGAAAACTTATTTGATGGTACGTATAAAATACAATTAATTATATGATAACACATATTTTTGTAACCTATGATGACACATATATAATATATAATAGTGAAATTAGGAGTGGGCGATCGGGTTCGTTTTCGGGCCTATTTGAGATTTCGTGTTCGGTTCAAATCTTTGAAGATTCAGTTCGGATTTGGATAACAAATTTAAATTGGTTTGGTTTAAATATTTGGATTGAGAATTAATAATTATTTAAGTGTTTTTAGAGTTTTGAGTATATTTTAACTATTTTAGATATTTACGTTTGATTATTTGTATATATTTCCAAGTATTTAAAAAAACTTAAAAGTATTGTATATATTTTGGATGTTTTTGTATATATTAAATCTAAAAATAATTAATATATATAAGTATATAAATCTATTTTGGATGCCCAAACTACTTCGGTTCGGATTATGTTTCAATTCTTCAAATACCAAAATTTTGAATAATTTGGATATTTAATCAATTTCGGTTCGGATTTGGTACTACTTATTCGGATTGGGATCGATTCGATTTTTCGAATTCGAATTTTTTGTCCAACCCTAAATTGTGACATAAAAAATAAATAGCATCATTTAAAAAAAAAAATACATCCGCGCAGGTGTGCGGATCAAAATCTAGTTCACTTTAAAGGAAGAGCCTAAGAATAACTCATAAAAAATACCTTAATTCATATATTTGCTCAATGCTACCATATATTATACTTAAAAACTTGTAATATATAAAGTTGTTTGAATCTCATAAAGATGAATAATAAACAATATTTGTGGTCAACTATAAAGATATATTTTTTTTTTGTAACCGTCTTTTGGTCAACTATAAAGATGGTCGATGAAAAAATGTACAAAAATCATATAATACATTAATAAATAGCGGGCTATACTTTCCATATAATTGGAATTAAATGTGAAACATTATTTCTCATAAAAAAATGTGTTCATTATTTTGTAGAATAAAAGTCATACGAAAGTTTCAAGTCAACAAAAAATGCAGATGTAGCAAGGCTAAATAATGTAAGTTCAAACTGACATCATATCTGGTCTCATGTGATATTTTCATCATCAGACATTTCACTCGTTTGAATTGACCAAGGATATTGATTTGTGTTACCATGGCGTGTAATGATAATAGAAGAAAAAGCGCATATGTAAAATAAAAAATGAATGATAAATAGAATAAAATAAGAACTAAAATTATTAATTCAATTGTAAATTCCCCTCTTTCTATTTATTCATCGACGTTTAAAATTTGAAAAATAAAAAAATTACAAAAAATATTTTGTTTAGAAAATAAAATATGTGAATTTGTAGTAAAAAAAGTTTCATTTTAACTGATATCTGTTTAATGAAATCATATATAATGATACATTCAAAATCAATTTGTCCCACAGAAAACATTCAAGTTACATCTTAAATATACAGATTGGTAGCAATAGACTATTGCCAATAGTTATTAGGTTATGAATGTTTGCAGTGGGTACAAGTAAACACAAGTGTTTATCATCTATGTAACCATTCTTCTTAAATACATCCACAAAATACATGGTGTGGTTTGTGATTAAAAAATGTTTTGAATGGTAACAGCAGATTGAACGGTGCAGGACAAACGGTTCAACTGCAGTATGGTTCTAACAGTTATAAAAACGTATAGATATAAGACATATGTAAAGATTTTTGTTACTGTTAACTGTGGTGCGGTGCAGACGAATTAAAACATTATAAGCCTAAGAAAAGAAAAATTAAAATTGGAAGTGCGGTTTACATCCCGCAGTTGAAACGCAGAAGAAGACGACTTGGTGTGGTTTGATAGGCTGCTGAGTTTTATTTATTTCTTTTTAACAATTTTACACTTGTATTAAAAGATAACAATAGCTTGAAAGCACATGAAATTTTGCAACTTTGCAAAGGTACGTGAAGACACATTGTTTTAGTTTTTTGTTCACTTCAGTTTCTTTAATTTATTAAATATAAATAATTAAGTTTAAAATATATATTAATCTAGTTTTTATTTACAAAAAAAAGAAAGAAAAGTATTATTGATAAAGTTGCAATGAAAAATAATCAACAGGGATCTTTTTTAAAAAGTCTCAAGATTACCTAAAAAAATCTTTATTTATTTTGGTATTTTAATAAAATGATCAATTGTTATATTTTCAGTTGGGTTTCGGTTTTCCGATTCTAGAAATATATGATCCACTAGTATATAACTGATAACATGCAAATCCGAATCAAAACTCATTTTTCGGTTTGGTTTCGTATAAGTGTGCCCAGCCTAGTTACTGTTTTTAAATTTGACAACACAGTATTTTAGATTGAAGAAATACATGAATATGATTTCTAAAGTTTTTCACATATATAAAAGATTTTTATAGATTAAATAAACTATGACAATTATAATTTTAAAAAATAAAATAACTGGCTATAAATCTCACATATTAAATTTCATAGTTCAAATATATAAAAAAAAATATTTTAAACTAAAATTTATATTTAAAAAATCATATTAGTATCACTAATTTTTAGTTTATAAAGTATAAATATATTATATTTATCCCGCAGTTACACTATTCATTATACATGTCACCGTTCATATTTTGTTTTGAATCGCTAATTTTAGATGAACCGCAGTTGTTTCACAACAAGTGTTTCTCTTATACAAACTGCAGTTAAACCGGATTGCAATATCTAATCTATTTGTCCCGGACCGCTCAATCCGCTATTATCATTCGTTATCATTCGGAGCTTTAGGTTTCATAATTATTTAAGAATTTGTATATATAAAAAGTATAAATTATATATACAAATTATAAAGGGGTATAAATTATGATTTAACAATCATCACTTCATCTCCTTCCATTTCCCTTTCGATAAACCACCACATCTTCTTCTGAAACCCTAGCCACGACCAATCGCCGCCCGCCTCTTCCACATACTTCTCCTTTGATTATCAGGTTCGATTCCACCGAATATGCTGCAGATTTGTTGTAACTGAATTTCATAATAATTGATTCGTGTGTTGAATTTATGGCAGATTTGATGAAACCGGATCGGGTCTACCTCTAGATCCGTTCCACGTTTCGGATCTCCACCGTCTAAGTCAAATCCAGATGCTCCCGAGATTCGTAGCACATAGACATGTCTCTGTTTCTAAAAGACGATTCGATTCAAATCCGCGAAGTATGGAACGATAACCTCCACGAGGAGATGGATCTGATCCGACAAGTCGTCGACGACTTCCCCTACGTCGCCATGGACACCGAGTTTCCCGGAATCGTCGTCAGACCCGTCGGAACATTCAAATCCAACGCCGATTACCACTACGAAACCTTGAAGCTCAACGTCAACATCCTCAGCATAATCCAGCTCGGTCTCACCTTCTCCAACGAGCAAGGTAACCTCCCTACCTGTGGAACCGACAAGTACTGCATCTGGCAGTTCAACTTCCGAGAGTTCGATCTCGATTCCGACATCTTCGCCGTGGATTCAATCGACCTTCTTAAGCAATCAGGCATCGACTTTGCTAAAAACACACAAGAAGGGATCGAGTCCAACAGATTCGCGGAGCTCTTGATGTCTTCAGGGATCGTGTTGAACGAGAACGTCCATTGGGTTACGTTTCACAGTGGATACGATTTTGGATACTTGCTGAAGCTTCTTACATGCCAAGACCTTCCCGATTCGCAGACGTGCTTCTTCGAGCTGATCAATGTTTATTTTCCGATGGTGTATGATATTAAGCATTTGATGAAGTTCTGTAACAGCCTTCACGGCGGTCTGAACAAGCTGGCGGAGTTGCTGGAGGTGGAGAGAGTTGGGATCTGTCACCAGGCTGGGTCCGACAGTTTGCTGACCTCTTGTACTTTCAGAAAGCTTAAGGAGAACTTCTTTGCTGGTCCGTTGCAGAAATATGCTGGTGTTTTGTATGGATTAGGTGTTGAAAATGCTCAGGTTACTCTCTAATAGTATCAAATAAAAATTCCTTAAAAATTGTCTGGTTGGTTTTGTTACTGGTATCAAATTCATGATCACTGAATCGTATTTGATCCAGACTTTGAATTTTGAAAATTAGGATCATAAGTGAAAAGGAAGGACACTCACTACTATCATGAAATTGAAATCTTGGGTCTGAATTAAAATGTTAGAAGAATCTGAATTGGACATGTTCTTGGTTCTGTATGATGGATTATGATTTTTATGAGGCCCATTTGTTACATAATATTCAACCTCAATTAGTTGCAACTTGTAACCAGTGACCATGATTTGGATTCTGTAATGAGCCACGTTTCTTTGTCTGTTATTAAGTTATTTCCCACGTGCGACTTTGACTCTGTATTGAGGGAACCCACTCGGAAATCCTGTGTTTAGTGACATTCAACAATCTTTGGAAGGGACACGGTTTGAAATTTTGAATTAGACACTCATCTTGTACAACTAGTAATATGATGTACTACTTACTTTTATTGACAACTGAAGATTTACTAATGTTTTCCATGAAGATGCATCAAATTAATTAGTTAATAATGTGAATTACGGATGCTCAATAGAGTCAAATGTCAATATTCTCAACCTCTCTTACCACCACTTGTGGTTTTAAAAACTAGCTAATGATAATGAACCAATTGAGAAACAAATTAAAAATTACTAAAAAGCAAGGTTCCTAGATTTTCAGGGAAGATCTTTTACGATTACTAACTTCTTATCAATGTCTGCCAGAACTCCATACATCTGAATTATAAACTTAATAATTATTTAGCCAGCTACCAAAAAGAAAAACTTGATAATTATTTGGCAATTGTTTTTTTTCAAATATATTTAGCAATTTCGTATTTCTAAGTTTTTAAAGCTAACCAATAAGGATTTCCATTTGGCAAAAAAAAAAAAGAAGAAGGAAAAAGTCAGCTTCACAACACCTTTAGTTGACGATTTCGTACGTTTAGTAATTATCTCAGTTTCTTAGCATGGTTTTTAAGGAAAATAACTGATTTAATTAAATCAGAACTAATTAAAAATTAGATTACCGATCCTTAAGTTAGGATTTTTGTAACCGATTTTAAAGTGGGTTTTGGAAACATGTGTCAGCAAAGCATCGATTCTATTTTTTTTTCTCTTTTCTCTCTTTTTTATTTTCTCTCGTCTCGGTCTCGTCTTCTCGTCTAGTCTCGTCTTCTCGTCGATGAAGCAATCAACGATGACAACTCCGTCGTTTCTCTCCACCCTACCACCATGGAGAAGCTCCAGCTCTAGCTCGATTTTTTTCAAAAGAACTCAAGAGACGAATAAACAAACGAAGACGACGAGCTCCTTCAAGCTTGAATCAGCTTAATCTCCATCACACTCCGCTCTATAATGGAGCAATCCGATCAAGATTCGGGTTCTAACTGTAACAATTTGGCGCGCCAATCAGATTTCTCCGTCCCGACGGTGGTTGTGGAGGTGGTGAAGATGGAATCTTCTAGTGGAAGGGAGATGAAACAGTCGCATTATGTTCTCGGTTCGCAAGATCAGAGAGAAGAAGACTTGCCTTCTCAGCCTCAGACGCCGCCGTCAGGTTCCGAGAAGCAACCATCAACGACGCAAGACGCCACGCCGCCACATCCGGTTCATCGGTTTGTCAAGAATCTTTGATTAGTTTCATCGGTTTAAGGGATGTCAATTCTTAGTGGTCAATGTGGTGTGGTGATGAGATGTCAATGCCTAGTGACTTTGGTTGATGTAATCTTGTATAGTTATTGTGAATGCTTTGCGTCAGGATCGTATTGCAATGGCGAGCAGGAATATATGGTTAACTATGCGTTTGAAAGGAATCTATAACATGTTCTGTTTTATTTGTTTTACCAATGGGACAAGAATTTATTTGTTACTTTCGGTTCTTGGTAGTTCTGGATAAGCATCTTATTGTATCTCTTTTCCTGTGCAGAGAGACAGAGGCTTGTGCTTGGATTCCACCACAATGAGACAAAAGTCACGAGTGTTATGTTTCACAAGAGTTAGACACACTAGGGGAAGAGTCATACAAGGATAGCACTTTGATCATGCAGCTTCTCCGTGACAATCTCACTCTCTGGACATCCGATATGCAGATTTGTTTATTATTTTTCTCTCTCTTTACACACTAAACAGCTGTTGCTTGATTTCATAATGTAATGGATGATGAAAATTTTGTTGGTGTGGATCAGGATGAATCTGCAGACAAGATCAAGGAAGCAGCAGCAGGTCCGAAGCCAACAGAAGAGCAGAAATGAAGAATCTTGGTGTGAAATGGTTCTTCTAGTGTTAGGGATTGAGACCATTTTCTTCGTCAATAATCATATTGTCTCTAATCAAAGAGATACAGTCTCTCTCTTTCTTCCATGTTGAAACATTATTACTCTTATATCTCCTTTTGTGTTACCCTTTCGAAGCGATGTGTGTCTTCCCCTAGTGTGTCTAACTCAGCAAGTGCTATCCTTGTATGACTCTTCCCCTACCCACAAGATGTACAAGTCACAAGATGTTTCACAAGCGAATTTTTTATGTTTGTTACTTTGTATGTGCTGTCCCTATGTGTGCAAGTCAAGAGAAGTCACGAGTTGTTATGTATGTTTGTATGTGTTGTCTGTATGTGTGCAAGTCACAAGATTTTTATTCAAGTCGCAAGCATATGGTTCTTCTCTCCTGCTCTATATATGAAAATTTTACTCACAAAGCATTTTATTCACAAACTCTTCTTCTCTCCTTCTCACCAAACAAATTCCATTCTCTCATTCCGTTCTTCTCATCGAAAAAGTCTTTCCACAAAGTAATCGACAAACAGTCTCTTTCATCACAGATATTATTCACAAAATAATCAAAAACACTTTCTACATTTTGATCACATATATGGCATCTTTCTTTCAAATTATTCTCGTTTATTTTTAGTAATCCTTGTTTTTATATATTTTTTTAAAATCTATATTTAAAATGTTATCTTTTAATATGTTTTATTTAATAAATAAATTTTATCTTTAAAAAAAAATTAATTTTTTTTTAAGAATCTTTAATTAAAAAATTCCTATTGAAACACAAAATCTAATAGTTTCTTAACTAGAAACCCAACTGGGGTTATAGGGTTAATGATGCTCTTATCACCTGCTACTTTGAAGTTCAAACTATTCTACTTCTGTAGTGTTCTTAAATAAATTAAAATAAAATATTAATCCCGGTAATATTTCATTCACCAGACCCACAGAGCTACACTCTTTCAATAAATCAGTAAAAGAAAAGAAAATATTCAATCTTTTCGGTTTGTTCTTTTACAAAAATATACTATTATCTTATGAAGACTCACCAACTCTTGACCATGGTTAGGTGAAACACGGCAAAGTCATAACCTCAAAACCGTCGTTTGTTTTGAAGTCTCTCTATAAATACAAATCACAAAGTCTCCCTGTAATGACACATTATAACCCATACCATTCTCTAACCTTCTTAGCCATCGATCTTTTGCTCTAGAAGCAGAAAAAATGCCTGCCGACGGGAAACTCGTCTGCGTCACCGGAGCCGGCGGCTACATAGCTTCTTGGATCGTTAAGTTGCTTTTGGAGAGAGGCTACACCGTACGAGGAACCGTACGGAACCCAGCTGATCCCAAGAACAACCATCTCAGAGAGCTTCAAGGAGCTAAAGAAAGACTCACTCTTCACAGTGCTGATCTTCTTGACTATGAAGCTCTAAGCACCACGATCGATGGCTGCGATGGCGTTTTCCACACCGCTTCTCCAATGACTGATGACCCCGTTAGTAAACTATTTTCATAAAATCAATTGATTCATATATGTCTTCTTAGTTTGGGTCTTATTAATTAATGTAAATAGGAGACAATGTTGGAGCCGGCGGTGAACGGAGCCAAGTTCGTGATCGACGCAGCGGCTAAAGCCAAGGTCAAGCGTGTTGTGTTCACCTCATCGATCGGTGCGGTTTACATGAACCCTAACCGTGACCCTCAAACCATAGTCGACGAAAGTTGTTGGAGTGATCTTGATTTCTGCAAGAACACAAAGGTATATATTTATCTATTTTTGGCTAGAAGTTTTCATCAAAACCCACCGACCAAAATCCATGTGACCTTGTAGCATGTGGCTGTAATAGGTTTACGTGTTTAGCACGAAAACTTCAATATATTTTAACCTTTTTGGTGCCTTGTAGAATTGGTATTGCTACGGGAAGATGGTGGCGGAACAATCAGCATGGGAGACGGCGAAGGCCAAAGGTGTGGACTTAGTGGTGCTAAATCCTGTTTTAGTTCTTGGACCACCGCTCCAGTCAGCGGTCAACGCTAGTCTAGTCCATATCCTCAAGTACCTCACCGGCTCAGCCAAGACCTACGCTAACCTGACTCAGGTGTACGTGGACGTCCGTGACGTTGCACTAGGCCATGTTATGGTGTACGAATCACCTTCCGCCTCAGGCCGTTACATTCTCGCCGACACGGCGCTTCACCGTGGGGAGGTTGTTGAAATTCTTGCTAAATTCTTCCCGGAGTATCCGCTTCCTATCAAGTAAGTCAAAACGTTTCTCTTTTAACACTTTGGTCTAAAATTATATTAAAGTCAACACGATCTTGTCAGTCTCATCGATACATAGATACGTTTTGTTTCAACAATCAATAGATATTATTAGATAGGATAAAAGGGACATGAGTGGTGTTTGGTATTGGCACTTGGCACTTGTCACTTGTCACTTGTCACTTGTCACTTGTCACTTGTCACACACATTGTCCATGTCATGTATTACCTAATGCTGACGTAGAGATCACAAAAAATCATATTTATACACGTTGTGTTCGTGTTTGTGTTTATACTAAAAACGTGTAGTCTTGGCGGGTCCAACTCCATTTGACAAAAAAAAGGAAGTGTACCTGTTTTTCTTCACCTACTCCCGAGAAAGTTTGGTCACTAGTTTCACGACTTGTGTCTCCTTTGGCTAGTTCAACAACTGATACGTTTACTTCAGAGTGTTACACAAGAAATCTTATCCACATTTCGTATATTGATTATCATATTGTTGTTTTTTAAATTCTTTTAGGTGTTCGGACGAGAAGAATCCGAGGGCAAAGCCTTACAAGTTCACTACTCAAAAGATCAAAGACTTAGGGTTGGAGTTTAAACCCATCAAGCAATCTCTCTACGAATCTGTCAAGAGCTTGCAAGAGAAAGGGCATCTTCCTCTTCCTCAAGATTCGAACCAAAACGTCATAATCGAATCCTAGAACAGGAAACACGGCCATACACTCTGACCATACACGCACATCAAAAGCTTTATTCTAAAGTAATACGTTTGATTCAACTAAGTTATTTGTTTAATCCTATCACACATAAATATATAGCTGATTGCTATTTTTGTAATCTATAATATGCATCACTCATAGTGTATGATATTATAAAGCAATGATTCTATTATCCGATGTTATTGTAACATTGTTCCTTATATAATCCTACGAGAATCTGATCCCTTTTAAAAAAGATGACAAAAGCCAACACTTAACGTTTTAACTAGTACTAAAAAGAGGTCTTTGTGGACTTGGTTTGAGTCCAATTTTATTGGAATCCTAATTTTTAATATATGATTGAATAAGACTCAATCAAGATCTGAGGCAGCCGCTTTACCATGCAACTGCATGTCAACAATGTCTTGTCTTGGAAGTGTCTCCACTGTTTGTGAGTTTGTTGAAGCAAGAAGAGGAATAGCTTTTCTGTTTTTCCGGAAGACAAGATAAGCTATGGAGGCCAAGTAGATAGCAATGCCTGAGAACCCAAGAATTCCACAAAAGATGACAAGGGCAAGCTTCATGTGACTATGGATGAGCAGCTTAGTGAAACTGCTTACTATGTAGTATATGTTTATTCCCATGATCAGAGCACCAATGACCCAAGTCAAAGTTGTAATCTGTCAGACAACAAAGTAGCACATGAAGTTAATAGATAATGGGTGGTTTTCGATCTTTTCTTTTTCTTTGGTTGAGTAAGAATGTGTTGGGTAGTTACATACCGCCATATGGTTTACATGTGAACCCATCTTGGTTTTGCAGCTAGTGAACTTGAGAAGAGGAACTAGCGCAAATGGGAGCTCAAAGGATAAGATCATCTGTTTAAAGTTAATAGGTCAATGATATGATACAGACCATAAGGTGTAGTAAGTCATATATAACCTCTCTGTTTCAATAAATACAATGTTTATGTGATTCTTTTGTTTCATAATATAAGATGTTTTCACATACTTATCAAAAACTGTATTCTTTTTATTATTTTCATTAATAATTAAAGAAATTAAATTTAAATTAAATTTTTGGTGTTACTTGAAAAAGTAGATTTCGTAATATATAATCAATTAGTATGAAACAGAGGAGTATATGATTAGAAATGGGATATGATTGTGTGTACCGAGGCAATGATGATTAACTTTCCAGCTCCAGCAGAACCACCGATGAGAGCAACTATTAGACTAGGGATAATAGCTAAACATCTAGTTAACAAGTTTCTGAGCCATGGCTCGAGTCTTAGATCAAGAAACCCTTGCATCACGTATTGCCCAGCATAAGTTCCAGTTATAGTTGAGCTCTGCCCTGAAGCAAGAAGCGCGATGGCGAATAGCTTTGAGCTCCATTTACCCACCACGTTCTGTTTCAAAAAGAAGATGCAACAAAAAAGCTTTAATGTTCTGAAACAAAAGCATAAGGCAAGTAAGCAAGCAAGACACTTACTCGTAGCAGAAACGAAGCCTTGTTCAAGTCCAAATCCTCACATTTAGCACGGTCTTCGGGGGTTAGGTCAGGGGCATTACAAACAGCACCACTTACTGATATCACAGAGACGTTTATAAGAAAGGCTATCATTAGAGCCAATCCGCTTTCTATCAAGTAAAACCTGCAAGCCTCCTTGATCCCAGTAGATGAACGTGGGATTTTCCTGGAGAGAACCAACGCAGAGTGGAGGAAGAGATTGTGCCTGTGGAATAAAGGAGTGGTTGTTATAAAGAAAGTTTTTATGAAGATGGGTGACGAGAGAGAGAGTGAGTGAGCTTACGGCATAACCATGGCTCCAAGCAAAGAGATTGCAAGACCAGTTGCACCATTTCCTTTGAGTTGTGGAACAAAGAGACCATGTAGGACTTCTCCTGGGTCTGGTTTTGAGTAGTGTAGCTCAATGACAAAGCATAGAGCAATTGTGAACACCAGAAATGCAATCAAGAACTCCAGCTTTCTCACCTGTATATCTCACCACATAAGAGTTGACCAACCATAGCACAGTGAAATTAAAATGATTAAAGATATTAAAAAAAAAAAATACCCCGTATTGTTGAAGTGCAAGAAGCATCAGTGTACTTAAGCCTGTGAGAAGAACACCAATCCAAACAGGTATGCTAAAGAGCATGTTCAGAGCAAAAGCTGTTCCAATAACTGTAGAAACGAAACAGATTATGACAATACGCACAAGCAGAGATATTTGATTAGAGAAGCGTTATTTGAAACAACAGTAAAGAAAGTTGGTACCTTCTGGAATGTCACAAGCAACTACTGCAATTTCTGCAACAACCCATAGCAAAAAGTTTGGAACTTTGGAGTATTCAGCTCTACAGTGCTCAGCCAAATGTTTTCCTGTGATGATCATATAAGCCAAATGGATTTAGCAAAGTTGATGTGTAACAACTTAGAAGCAAAGAGTAAAACTTTTGTTAAACCTGTGACAACACCAAGATTTGCAGCCAGAGATTGAATCACCAAAGCGGCACAAGAAGCCACCAATATGATCCAAAGTAACTGTTTTTGTTACAAAGAAATCAATAATATATATATTTTTTAAAATAAATCTAAAACTATAAAAGAGTTACCCACCTCATACTTGTATTGTGCTCCTGCTTGAAGATCAGTCTCAACTGCAAACACACAAGAATGATATTTATAGAGTTAGGCATTAATAATCTATAATTACTGAAAATGATATTAAAAGATGATGATCTTACAGTTTCCAGGATCAATATATGCGATTGAAACAAGAAACCCAGGTCCTAAGTATGCAAAGAAATTCTTCCAGCTCTTTTTCTGCAAACATATTCAGAAAAAAAATCAAATAAAGTTATTAATCAAGCAAATCAAATCTAGATTTGGTGTGGTTTTGTTGACTCGGACAGGGATATTTCTTGACTCCGAAACAACTGTAACTGGATTTGGATTAACTCAGTTAACTAGTGATATAACAAATCAATCGAACACCTATGACTTTTTAGAAGATTAGAACACATGCAAAATCTACAAACTATTCAAGGGACGTAAATCTAGAGATTAATATTTTAAAGGGATTATAAAAAGCCAAACCTCGGGGACAATAATCTGATTAGGGTCAGAGTTGTCGATGAGTGGAGTGTTGGAGAAGCTTCTGTTCCCACCGTTACTCGATATGAATTGAGGACGTTCAGATGCTGAAGCCGCCATCGCTATCTCTCTTCCTAGTTAGTAATCTGGTTTTTGAGTCTTTTGAGTGATAAAAACGATATATATAGAAAAGGGAAGGCGAGTTTCGAGGAGAGAATTGTCAAAATGGGATTTAATTAGTGAATAATTTATTTAATTTCTGTAGAAGAAGAACCTTGGAATCTCAGAACAAAAGAAGTGTAGCAGAAACACGAAAAAGGTAAGAGAGAGATCTCGAGAGCAGTTCAAAGGTTGTGACTGACAAGATGGAGAGTTTTCTTTTGTTGGGACCTCAAAGTACATTAAAACGATTTTGTTTTGTCTCGAGTGTTCTTCTTTTCTAATTTTTTTTTTATGATCCAATCCAACAAAATCGTAGGGTAGTTTTGCAGAATATTCCAAGATTAAAAGCGTAGAAAAAATTTAAAAAATTTAAAAAATTTAAAAGATAAGTAAGAAAAATATAAATCAGATATAAAGATGGTATAGTTTAATTTCTTAAACTATAGCATCTTAAACTATACAATATTTTTTAAAGATGATATAAATCAGATACTTTTTAAAACTGAGTTTTTTTTTAACTATACCATCTTAAAATATAAAAAGATGATATAATTTAAAACAAAAACAAAACAAAAAAAATTCGTAATATTAACAATTTCAAACGATCAAAACATTGAGGTCGTCAGAGATACTCTCTCTAAACTTTTATTCTCTCGCCTTTTTCTAGAAAAATCTATACACTTTTATTGTCTCTTTACTCCGACGGAGGGTAACTTGACGAGTCGATCTCGTCTGGTTCAGATCTAGAGCTCCTGTTGTAGATTTAGGAGGCTCTCGGTGCTGTGGATGGTCGAGAGCCGTGGATGGTGCTTGAGGATAGTGTTCGCCTCGTCGCACCTATCTCCTCTTTCGATAGCGGTCTCTATATGGTAAGATTTTCATATCTCGTTTCAGCTCTTCATGACAGGTGGCGCATGAGACGTCAGCGGCCTCTCCGAGGTATTCTCTCCTCCTTTAGTGTGGCGTGTAACTGTTATGAGGATGTGTTTCTCCCAGGGTTCGATTGGAGCTGTTCTGCTCGGTCTCGAGCTAGGGTTTCGTTTTTCACTGGTGGTGGGTAGCGTGGAGTCTTCTGAAGATGGATCTCGACCCTCCTCACAGGGGTGTTCAAGGACGGTGCTTTGTGGTTAGTTTTAGCTCTGCACTTCAGAACCTGAGTTACTGGCGGTGTGGCTCTCTGCGCCCCTGTCTTTTCTCTTTGTGTTTCTTACAAGTACATTTTCTCTGTTGAGGGTTGTAGTGATTGTCTTTATTAGTGACAGGCTAACAATTATGCTATTGGTTAGTGTGTTCTCGCTCGAGGTTAGCTGTTTCGGAGGTATGTACCCATTCAGTCTCTTTGTTTTATATGGGTTTTCGGTTAAAAAGGCATATACGGTCACGAAAGGCGGATTTGGAGGGATTCTTCCACTCATACAACGGCATCGTCAGATGGTGTTGCAACCTTGTGTCGCCGGTTCTAGTTTGTGCCATGTGGTGAGTTAGTCGATGCTTGTGATTCTTTGGACTAGTTTGTGTTATGTGGGTCTCTAGGAAGCTGTATGCACCATGCATCCAAGGTTTGATGGCGTTTTTCTCTCGGACTTATGGCAACCGTTGGGCCTTCCCGCTTCGTTCTCGTCTCCTTGGTCCGAGCTTGCTTCGTTTTCTTCTGTTGCTTTGACTTCATTTTTTGCCTAAGTCGAGCTCCCGTCTTTGTATATTGCTTAGTGTTTAGATTTAATTTTTGCAATTCTGTTATTAGTTTCTCTGTATTTTTTTGTAAAAAAATTAAAATTTTGGTATAATAAATCGAACATTTTACCAAAAAAAAAAATACAGTACATACTACATACGAACCAAGCAAGCAAGTAGTAATGTAACCGGAAAGTCTTTTTATAAACACAACCAACTAGATGATGGGTCCCGGTTGAAGCTTCGCGCGTGTGTGTAACGATTGGATCTCGATCGAGGTGGGTCCCATCCACTTTCAGTTTTCTTTTCCGATAGATTCTCTGTGAAGAGGAAAAGTGTACTTGGATGGCTTCCGCTTGTCTCGTAATCAACAATCCTGTTTCTTCCTATTAACAAAAGATAAGAAAATTTTTTAAAAAAATGAGAAAGGAGAAAACAAAATTATATAAACATTTAAATTTGTTTGAAGAGAACACTCTTTGTTTATAAAAAATCTCACTACTTGTTACAGAATTTGAAGAATAAATCAAACTGTTATGGGATGTAAAGCCTGAAATTTGTTTGTTTGAGATTTTATTACTCTATTAATTTGATAATTTAGATGGCTTGTTTTTAAAAAAAATCCCTGAAGCTACAGTTTATTTTGTTGATTAAAGAGGTATCTGACTTTTGCTACTTTTAAAAAGAAAACAAAAACAATTTATGAGGATTAAGTGGTTTTTTAAAGTTAATAGAGTAGTAGTTTGTAGGAATAATAAAAAGAAGAAGAAAGTTCATAAACGGAATATTTATTTTGAAGACGGAAGAATAAAGTTTTAATTCTGTTTATATGCTTTATTGGCTTTAACCCGTACGTTCTGTAGATATGAGAGCCACTGATTGCAATTCATGAAAAGAAAGAGCAGAGTTAGATGTCAGTGTCACGTACATTCGACCCCCCACAATCTACGGCCATTACTTATCAAGCCAAAAATAAAAAGAAAAGCAGCTAATTCATAAAACCAAAATTAAGATGGGAGGATATCAGTTAAACTATACCATCTTTATATCTGATTTATTGAAAATACCAAACAAGTTTTAATTTTTTTTATCTGGCTACATAAATTAGTATAAAGACCATCTTAAACATTACTAAATTTTAAATTTTGAAAAAATTAAATATAAAAATCAGATGTCCCCCGAAAAAACAAAAAAATTAACATAGAAATGAAATACAACATGGTTTTTGTCTTAAAAACTTTTGCCTTGTTATACTTCAATTTAAAACAGCACAAACTGTATCATATTAAACTGTTTGGTTTTAACAGTGTAACATTTTGTATTAAATGTCAAAAAGCTTAGAATATATGGTTTTAGGATGACATATCTTGATTTGTCGTCAGGTTTGGTCAAGCCCATCAGACTTGTTCATTTGCTGGGTCGACTTATACAAGTCACGCGCATAAAATCTATGGGCTTAATCGAATAAGCCTATTAGGTCAAGTGCTGGCAATACAAAAAAATAAAAATGTACAAGAACCTATAAGTCTAGTCTCTGGGAGGCAGAAGCCTCAAGCATCCAGAGAATGTTTCAATGCCGTCTCTTGGAGAGATATAGTAAGCTAGATATATATATGTATTCTAGGCTTAACTCTTAGCTATGTACTTCTCTTGTATTGTCTCTTGTATACTCTTTAGGGTTTGTATACCCAGGACAAAGAGAGTGATGATATTGTAAACCACATTGGAGGTGTTTTCCGATACTTTATAGTGAATATTGTGGATCCTGGATCAACCCCAGATGTAGCGGTGCGGCCGTGAACCGGGTGAAAAATTCTTGAATCATGAACAAGAATTGAATCAATTGGAAAGATCAAGGGACCTGGGATTAGGGGCAAACAATACTGTTGGACCCAATTTCGGTCAATACATCAATGGGCCGCGATCAGAGTTATGGGCCGCAAGGAACCGAAGCCCATAACAAGCAATCGAGCTCGAAAAGCAAAGGAGTCGAGGCCCCAGAGATCGCGGAGCTATCCCGGAGATCACAGAGCAGCTACGGAGATCATGAAGTCGACTTACTATAAAGAAAGGAGAAGAGACATGAAGAAAGACACGTTGAAAACCCTAGAGAGAGCTACACACTTACATCGACCTTGTTTTCCTCCCGATCTTAGACTCCTTCTTTACGGATCTCGTTTGTATCACTCGATCTAGTTCAACTCATTGTATTCGATCTTATTCAGCAATAAAGTCCATTTTTACCTACTGGAAACTCTTTAACATCGTTGTGTTCTAAACATATTGTTGCCTACATTATTTGTCTTCCCTAGATCAAACCCCGATCACTATCAAATACTTAGTGTAGATTTTATGTTCTACATTTTGGCGCCGACTGTGAGGAAGATAAACAAAAAACATCTTTGCTAAGAAACCGATCTAAGTTTCCTAAGCGCGACTATGGATCCCAACCAAATCACCGAAACCACACCCTCAAGAGTCAACGACATCGATCCTATCGGATCTGACTCGGGGACCGAAGTGACGCCAACTGGGTTAACGGGAGCCAATGACGCGACCAGAACAACCCAGACGCAACAAATCCCTCCGATCGCGACTTCAAGTCAAGATCGATCTCTTTCGATTAATCAGACATCGATCCCATAACGAGTCAGAGCTCGAGTCTGGAACCGTCCCAGAGACAGACAATCCACCGATGACCTGACCCGACCTCAATCCAGACCAATTTGGCCGACCCCTCTAGCACAAACTCGAGAAGAAATGACCGAATTTCGAGGAATTCTCTCATCTCTGATTGACGAGATTCGTAAACAAAGGGTCGCCAATCAAACCATCACTAACCGACCAGACCAGGCTGAGAGGGAACTCGCAGAGCATCGAGCTGCAAACATTCGAGCAAGAAATCAAACGTCCCTCAATCCGTTAAGAGCGACGTCGAACCCCCAAAGCACCGGTCTGTTCGGTACTCCAGAGATCCCAAGCACCCGATCCGGACGCTACACGAGAGAAAACTCACAACGACCCCCGCCGCAGGGCATGACCCACAGAAGCTTAAGCTACAGTGGATTGGACGAAATTGATACCGGGCTTCAACGCCCACGAAGCACTCTGATCCAATTCTAGAACAGATCAACAGAAAGACAGGGAGAACCAAGAACACGAATCCCACCGTCGAACCATTCGATCCCCAAAAATCGAAAACCATCTGCCGCGAGGACCTTCCACAAAGCAGGATTCGATAACTCAACAGAACAAGCTTGGAGGCATGACTTCCGTCAATATCGATCTCCAAAGGGAAGACCTAGGGATCCTGAATGAAATCGGAGCGTTTCGGAATTATATTGATAGGAACGATGCCGAGGTCAAAAGGATACATGCGATTGTGCATATGGCAACGAGCTCTGCCCCAGATATCGACATCGTCATCGACGAAACCAGAAGGACTCCATTTACAAACAGAATCGCCAGCGTCAGGCTGCATCACGTCAGGAAACTAAAATTCCCCGAATATGCAGGAAACACAAACCCAAAGGCCTATGTACGAGCCTTCCGTTTAACAATATCAAGAGAACACCTCACTGACGATGAAAAAGAGGCCGGTTACTGCCGCTTCTTCGCCGAGAACCTCACGGGGGCCGCCCTCGAATGGTTCGCTGGACTAGAAGAAAACTCGATTGAAAATTTCACTCAGTTGGTATCTACGTTCCTCAAAAAGTATTCAGTCTTCATAGAGACAAGTGTTACCGAGACAGATCTTTGGAATCTCAAGCAATCACCTTTCGAGCCGTTAAGAGCGTACATAAACAAGTTCCGAGAAATCAACGCGAAGATTTCGCATCCGAACGAGGTCGTCGCCCTAGCAGCATTGAAGAATGGCGTCTGGTTCTCATCCAAATTCAGGGAAGAACTAGCAGTATGAGCACCTATCTCGTTGGATGACGCCCTACACCGAGCCTCTTACTTCGCCACCGACGAAGAGGAGGTCACAGCCTTAAAGGAACAGTATAGCGCGAACAAGAATAATGCGACTAAAAAACCTACTGCTCCTAAGGAGCCGGCGACCAAAGGACAACATTCCTATGCAATAAACAACTCACCGCAAAAGTTTTCGACATACGACCTCAGCAAATATTGTGCCTTCCATGACCGCAAGGATCATTCGACCGAAGAATGTCGAGCCGCGCTTCGTAGTCAAAACGAAAATAAGAAAACCACTGAAGAAACCTGAGAGGAAGAGGAAGAGCCAGTAACTCCAAAATCCAACCGAAAAGCCAAAGTCTCGACAAACAAAAGAGGCAGGGAAACCGAGCAGGAATCACCAAGCTCCCCACCCCCAGCTCCGAAGAAAAGAGTCGACATGATTTTGTGGGGGCTAACATCAATGCAACCGACGAAATCAGGAGCCAGACCGATGGGAAAATACGTTTCGAGATCACAGTAGCAATCCGCACATTGGAAGACCCTGATGATGCTACTCCTCCTCTCAGCATCGTTCAGTACAACCCAAACATGAAGTCTCCTTGCGGAAAAATCCCCAACTTCAAGCGAAAGAACAAGATGACCAAAATTCGCGAGCTACTGAAAAAACCGATTGCCCTACAAATTCAGAAAAAAAGACAGAACGCAGGCCCCTAATCGCAATCTGTCTTAGGGACTACCGACCAGCACTGACTAAAAGATGAAATTTTCCAGCCCACGACAAAGGCAAAAAACGAATCGACTTCATTTGCGGAGGCTCCAAGTTGTGCAATTCGGTCAACTCAATAAAAGCGTACCAACGGAGAGCCAAAAACAACGTAGGAGTGAGAGAGTCCCTATCAGGTCCCGATTATGAAATCACCTTCGACGAAAACGAGACCGCAAGTCTCGATAAACCACACGACAACGCTCTCGTGATACGACTCGACGTCGGCGGGTGCAAACTAACTCGAGTAATGATCGACACCGGAAGCTCGGCTGATGTCCTTTTCTACGACGCATTCAAAAGAATGGGATTCACCAAAGCATTCCTAAAGCAAGAACGAACACCCCTCATCGGGTTCGCAAGAGAAACCACCTATTCCCTCGGATCGATCGAACTCGCGGTAACCACCGGAGAAATTAGGAAAATCGTAGAATTCATCGTGATAGACCGTCCAGCCCCGTTCAACGCAATCCTTGGGAGGCCTTGGCTATATAGCATGAAGGCAGTTCCTTCAACATATCACCAATGCCTGAAATTTCCAACCCCGAAAGGAGTCGAGACTATCAGAGGAAGTCAGAAGAGCTCCAGAACATGCTACCTCGCAAGATTCAAAGACATCGAGCAACACCCCTAATCAAGCGGCCAAAACCAACAACAAACGTACCCATGTACACGAACCACCGACCAACAAACCCTGTCTCAGGGAAAATAATCGAACTACATTATGACTTGATCCCTCGACGATGGTACGTAGGCAACTCACGACACGAGTCCAGTCACCCTCCAACTACAAAACTCAGAATGAGCACATCGCAATACCCGAAGTACAACGGCACGACAATATTAAACTGCTTTCTTTTTACAAATCTGTAACGAAACAAAATCCGACATATTAATAAATATAGCTCTTTGATATCTCAGTTCAAGCATATCAGATTTCCTATATCTACAAATCGCAAAACTATGACAGTCAACCGAAAACCAAGACCCTGATCAAGTCTTCGGTTGCGGCCAATTCCGCCAACGAGCGCGACGAAACTAGCTAACAAAATCTTTTGTTACAACAAAACCATCGATGAAAGTATTTACAAAAAATCGACTCACGGCCCAAAAGATCGGCCTCGCATAAACACAAAAACAAAATAATAACATCAAACAAACCGGGACTCACGACCCCCTCTTTATTAAATAATAATAAATAAAGCAACAAGAAGCAAAAAGGGAACACAGAAACATAAAAACCATAAAGCTACTCTTCGATGCCAAATTCGCCATCCTCGAACTGACCACCCGAGCACTTCGTCACATCGTCTGCCGCAGAGGGAACCTTAGCAAAGAAATCATCTGGCAGATCCTACGAAATCTGAGGCAGATTGAGCTTCCCAACGGAGAAATCCGAAACCGCCATCACATCGAGCTCGGACCCGAGCTCGACCTCTTTCGTTCGAAGTCGCAAGTTCAAGTTTATGTTCAAACACTTGAACATGGTCGTGATTTTAACAGCAAGGTTGTGTTATTGATAAGTTCACGAGGAGTAATAAGATATGAAGTAACACGACGTCAATGAGGAGTTGAGCTTGACACTTTTAAGTATAGCAGGTTGGTTCGCAACTCAAAACAATATATGAAGGTGATGGAAGTTCAGAATGGCAATGAGATTGTCACATACCCTTCATCAAGGGTGATGTTTATTTTCATTGATGGGGCTAAGTGGATTTAAGTGTTTAATCTACTTAAGCAGTTGTGGTGTATAAGTGTAAGTTTATGTAGGTTTCAAGAAGATCATAAAGGGACTTCAAGCTTGGCTCAAGGTGGAGCTGAGAGAAGTGAGAAGAGATAATAGAAGACAAGGACATGCAGAAGATGAGTAGGCTTACTCAAGCATCAAGAGGTGTCGGCACAAAGGAAGGGTTATGGACTTGGACCAAAAAGGTGGAGTTTTGTGAGGTTTGGTCAAGCCCATCGGATTTGTTCATCGGCTGGACCGACTTGCACAAGTCACACACATAAAATCTATGGGCCAAATCGAAGAAGGCCATTAGGTCAACTGCTGACAACACAAGGAAAGAGAGGTCATGACAGGAACCTCTAAGCCAAGTCTCTGGGAGGCAGGAGCCTCAAGCATCCAGAAAGGGCTTCCATGCCGTCTCTTGGAGAGATAGAGTAAGCTAGATATATATATGTATTCTAGGCTTAGCTTTTGGCAACATACTTCTTTTGTATTATCTCTTGTATACTCTCTAGGGTTTGTATACCCAGGACAGAGAGAGTGATGATCTTATAAACTACGTCGAAAGTGTTTTCCGATACTTCCTAGTGGATGTTGTGGATCTTGGATCCACTCTAAATGTAACGGTGCGGCCGTGAACTGGGTGAAAAATTCTTGAGTCATGAACGTGGATTGAATCAATGGAAAAGATCAAGGGACTTGGGATTAGGAACAAACGATGGCATAGCATCGAATTCCCCAACAAAATTTTGTTTGAGCTGCGACTGAATTCTAAATTAGTACATATCTTGATTTGTAAAATCAATTAAAATATTATTAAATCTCAAAATAAAATAAAATAAAAATATGTATAATGTAAAGTCTACAATCCAATTGAGATACTAAAGTCTTCTACGGCATTCGAAAGTAAAATATAAGACACTGTTTACGAAAGTAAAATATAAGACACTGTTTACCAGTCAAGGCAAAACCAGTAGATACTGTTATGCTTTTTTGGCTATATATGGATGTTGACTTACGTTAAGCATGCATGCGTTCTTATCTTATATATTGGAGATTCTACCGCTGAAGATGTCGATTCGCGACAAACTATATATACACTGAACATATTTTGAAAGTCTAGCGGTGTAGATGTAACGATCGCCACAATCACATGTAGAGAATCTACCGGTGTAGACTATTATTATTATTATTTTTTTTTTTTTTTTTTTTTGTTTTAACCAGGTGTTGGCCTTGTGGTCCACCACCTAGACCCGGCGCCAGCCTTTGTCTGTACCTTTTTACGGGCCCTGGACACGCCTTCCCCTCCCCGCGAGTCGAACAGCCGACCTCCCCTCCCCAAGGAGGTAGTACCACTGGACTACGAGGTCCTCGGTAATGTGTAGACTATTATTTATGCAGTGATTTTAGCTTATTTGTCGTTATTTCCATAATTTTAGATAATTTTGCTTATTTATCAAGTTTTAATTAGGTTTAAGCTGAGTCATTAATTTATTAATAGTTTTTAGTTGAGTCCATAATTTATGAATTTAAATAATATAACTATAAAACATGTAATTAGATATATAATTATTTTGATTTTGCTTATTTTTCATGTGTTCCATAATTTTAGTCAATTTTGCTTATTTGTCATGTTTTTATTAGTTTTTAGCGTAGTTATTGATTTATTAATAATTTTTAGTTGAATCACTAATTTATTAATTTAAAAAAATATCCGTAATGAATTTTATATATACTAAAACACACATTTTATTTTAAGAATATTAAATTTATATGTTATATTAAAATTCTTATTTTCTTATTTGTCATATTTTATTAGGTTTTAAGCTTTTATATAGGTCATTGATTTATTATTAGTTTTTAACTGAGTATTTATTAATTTTCACAAAACCCGTAATGAATTTTATATATACTAAAACACACATTTTATTTTAAGAATATTAAATTTATATGTTATATTAAATAATTAACTATAAACTAATCTAATAAAATTGTGAAAATATATTTAAAAATTAAGAGAATTCTTATATATATTGTGTTGCTATTTGAAAATAATATTTTTATTATAAAGTTAAAAAACTAAGATATAAAACAATTTATAATTAAATATTAGTTAAACAAAAATATTTATATAAAGATATTTTCTAAACTATTTCTAATATATGAGTGTTTTAAAAATTTTAACACAATAATAAGTACATAGTTTGATAAACTTTTTTGACATATATAAATAATTTTATGTTTGATTTAACTATTTAAAATCATAAATAATAACTTAACTTGTGACTGAGTTCAAAACAAATTTTCTTACTTTTACTTTAAACCAGTTTAAGTTTAATCCGTGAAACTCTATAGCTTCGGTTGGTGACCACTAGAAGAATGAAAAAAAAAAAAAAAAACATTTAAGGAATTGAAAAAATAAAAAAATAAGAATTTTTGTTCAATTTGTTCCTTATTAAAATTGCATAGGAAATTTTTTTCTTATGAATTCATTCCTCCATGGGGAATTTAGAAGAAAAAAAATGGGATCTACCTTTCAATAATTTGACTAAAATTCAACATAACTGGTATAAATTTTGAGGAACAAAGAATTCACCATCATTTTTTTCTTTTAACATGTTCACCAATTAGAGTTTTATAATGCCAATTTTTGGATTAATAAGACATAAAATAATAAGTATTCGTAAGATGATTATGCCCGCATGTGCGGCAAAACACATAGTATATATATACTAGTATTATCCCCGGTGCTACGCACCTATCAATTTTAATGTATTCTAAATTATCTGATCATAAAATAACTATCAGAATAAATTATTATTTTATTTATATATTTTCTTAACCTAGGTAAACATTAATGGATAAATTTAATGTTTACCATTTTCATGATACAACTTTTCGTATTTACCACCACTAAATGGACATTTTCAAAAATATCTTTTTCATTAAGTGGCAAAAGATTCTTATACACTTGTTCTATATATATATAATAAATCATTATTTAAATAAATAATAAATAAATAAAAAATATTTTTTTTTATGTTTTCGAAATATATACTTTTTCAAATTTGAACTTTTTTATGATATTTTATAATTTTCTTTTTTGTCAAAATTTGTTTTTTATTTTTTTTCAAATTTTCTTTTTGAAAATCAAAAATTATGTTTGAAACTATTTTTTTTTAAATTATATTTTTAAGTATTTATTTATATATTTATTAGAATCCTAAATTTCATATTCCAAAAACCCTATCCCAACTCTAAACCCTAAGTCTAGATTAGTTAACCCTAGGGGTGTAAGTGTCTTCTACCCTTCAATAAAAGTGAGGGTAAAAGTGATTAGTGTAACATAAAAATAGTACTATGAATGTGGTATTTGTGGCGATTTCCCAACATTAATACATAAACTTAGAAGTACTAAAACAATTTCTATGATGTAGTTTTGAAAAATATATACAACATACATGTTTTTGAAAGCTTGTTTCTATAAAAATAAGATATATGTTAACACATAAAAGTAAATATTATAATACTGCTTTAAAATAAGATATAATTTACATTTTAATTATTTTCTTTATAAAATTCTAACATTCCCTTTAATCAAAAATAAACATTATTTTAGTTAAATATTCTGAATTTAGATAAAATGGTGACGTAATATTAGAAGTGTTGTATTCAAATAACATATTTAGAAGGGTTAAAACAATTTTTTTTTTTTTTTTTACAAACATAGATAATAATTTTATAGAAAATTTAAATATAGTTAAATTTACTACATCTAATCCATTCACTTTTATCTATGTTTGTTTTTAAAATAAGTCTTTAACAATATACTTTTGGAGTAAACATATCTATTTAAACATAATATTAGTGGGAAAAAAAATTATGAAAACATTAAATTTTTATTGAAAGTATATATTGAATAGTTTAATATCTGAGATGCAGAACACATATAAAAGGCCAAGTAAAAAATACATTTCTGGATATTTTGTTTGAACTTACATTTTTAGATTCTACTCCATCGTTTTCCTTTTCCTCTGCAGTCAATATGTTCAGTTATAAAAAAGCAAAAATCTGTAAACAATCAATTTGTATATAGTAAATTAAGACATACTTACTGTTACCTAAGTTGCTTACAAAGTTTTGAATTTTCTTTTTCTTCTTCTTTGAAAGAATTAAGTTTTCGAAATAGGAGAATTCTTAAGTACCATCTTCAACCTCTCAACCTGAATCATGTAGAAAGAATTAGAGAGCACTAAACTGTTAAACTGACAAGGAAACAAATAAATATGAATATAGGCAAGACATTTGTATAAATATTTTTTGCTGCACTCGAGCACAAAATAAAAAAAAGAAGAAAGATGAAAAACAAAAGAGACATCTTTTGAATTGTGGAGTAATGGAATAATCTTATAAATAATAGAATATAGGACGTAAAACCTAAATGGTGATCGTGGAGGTGTTGAAAGAATAACAGACGGCGAGGTGAAGTAAACAAAATATTTTGATTTTATCTAGTAACTATGTAAATTGACACGTAACTGTGAAACATATTTCTTGCATCTTTCTTTTCCACTGTTTTTATTATTTCAAACTATTTTTATTTTATTTTAATGATGTCATCTTTGATAGTGTAATTAAAATCATTTACCATTGCAACATATTGTGTTTCGCCTTTTGATGTTGTTGTTGTATTCTTCGTTTTTCTTATATTTTTTTGAATTGGGAATCTTTTTTTTTCTTTGAACACCAATGGATTGGATATCTTCATTTTTTCCAGCTTGTAGTGTTGGTTACGTTAAACGTCTGACAGTTAACGGAACGTAAAACTTGCGAAAGCAATGGATATTTCGTCTTTGTAACGAGGAAGTTATAAAAAGTTAGTAATTTGAAAATTTGAACTTCCCTCATATGCTAAACAAAAATTACGAAACGTGTGTTGCTTTTGCTATTTTTTCTTTTCAATTGTTTTTATTTATTTACTGTTTTGTAAAATTTTCCACGTGTCTTTATTTAGTTAGTTAGGCGACATGCGTTTTACTATATAAGAGATATGATATATCTATGAGATAATCGTGACAATAATTATGTAGTAATGTATGTATGTGTGTTTTACCAAAAAAAGTGTGTTGTATACTTGTATATAGTATTAATATATAGATATTGATAACAATTTTGGAGACTTCACGGGTATAGAGATATATGACATGATGGCCACAAAATGCATGCATATTATGTAGTAGGTTACTAGATAAAGATGGGGGTCCCCGATATTTGACTGGTATGAGATAGGGAGCTGGGATTGGTTGTAAGTTTGATGTTAAATATGTGCTTTCAATTATGCCTTTTAAAGTTTGGGCTCTAAGCAAGATGTAAGAAATTATAGGAGCTTGGTTCAAACAACTAATAAAATACAATATGGGCTTTACACATATCAAGCAGATAATGCCCGTTGGTTTCTCCGCCACGAGAAAAGGGCAAAACAAATTGAAAGAACGCTGCTTACCAGTCATGGTAAAATCGATTAATAGAACTATGATTTCAATAACACAATAGATGACTAAAAGCATCTTTATCAATATGGTAGCTTTCCTGAGTTTCTTAAGTAAATAATAATATAATTAAATTATGAATTAATGTTCAAAAGTAAAAAGACGTGAACCAGTTATATGACACATAAAAATGATCTAAACCGTTTTATTTTCCTATGTAAACCAAGACACGGTCGGTTGAAGTTTTCCATCGGAACAACTCTTCTTCCAGTTAGAACTTAGTTTAATCATATTCACTTTTCTTTTTCTTTTTGGAACTCTGTTTGATCATATTCACAATTGGCAAAAAATCTGAACGATTTTTTTTATGAACGATTTTTCCAGTTATATACTATTAAGTCTATTATTATAGTCTTAGCCATCAGAGCAACAGTACCGTTCTTTTTTATGACTTAAATAGATTTTTTATAGGGATACGTATGACTTGGTTTTTACAGTAACGTTCTTTTTTTTTTTTTTTTGATAATCCAGGGGATCCCCGCTTCGCGGATCATTCCCCTGGGTCCGGTCAGACAGCGGTCCACTTCACCCGGGAGAGTTTTACCTGGGCTGGATCGAACCCAGTACCGCTTTGGTGTCCAGAAGAGGCAGGGTAGTTTCCGCATGGGGAGGAAATCGAACCCGGATGGTGGTTGCCACCACAGGCCCGTCCTGCCACTTGGACTACTTCGTCCGGACAGTAACGTTCTTTTTTATGAACGATTTTTCCAGTTATATGGCAACGTATACTATTTCCAGAATCGTTCTGTAAATTCATCACATTATGTGATTCATTTCCAGTTACAGTGAATACGTAATCAAGTTTCTAATAAGTGTCTTTTCCAAAACGAATATTCTGAGGTTAGAGTTAGTTTACTGAAATACTATATCACAACTAAGAAAAGGGACAATGTAATATACACAGCCTTTTACAAATAGAAGAAAGTAAAACAAGGCGATGGAGTAGAATCTAAGAGCATCATTATCCATGGTTTTTTAAGGTGGAGTTTTTAGAAAAATATAAAAAATTGTTTTAAATTTTTAACTAAAAAACTAAGAAACTGTTTTTTAAATTAGTACTTTAAGAAACAGTTTTTTAACTTTTTAGTTAAAAATTAAAAAATAGTTTTTTATATTCCTCTGAAAACCCGTTTTAAGAAATTCTGGACAATGATGTTCGATTTGGGATTATTCTTTGGTTTTCATACTTGGTCGTAAAATTAATTGAACATAGACACTAAAGACAAAAACCAAAAGACCATTTCCAAAAAGGCAAGAGGAGTTAAAGAATCTTTAGTGGACTGCTTAACTATATCCTGTTATTTTACCAAAAAAGACTATATCCTATTATCATAATAATATTCAATACACGTGTTGTAGACCTTTATAAGTGCATGAACCCTTGACTTGTACGGCCTTTTTCTTTTAGCCAAGTTCATGCATCTCTAGTGGACCTACTGCTTTAACTACATCTTAGTTTTAGTTTTGTAAATATATTTTTGTTAAGTTTTGTCTAAACTTTTTTTGGCATCAAATATTCATTTTTAAAAGAATGTTAAATTAATTCAAATAAATACTATTTTACAATGTTTGTGACCCTATTTTTAAGGCTTTGTTCTGTGATATAATGATTTGCAATCTATTACATAATAAAAAAGAATACAACAAAATAAAAATGAGAAACTAATGGTTTTTCTGCATCGAGAACTAGACAAACATCAATGATGACACATTAGCAATACCAAACCGGTCTTGTTTCAAAATAGGATTAATTAGATGTTCCCGTTCTAGCAGTAGCAGACGGACTTCTAATATCTTAAACAAAATCAAGACAAAAATTCTCATAGTGTAGATAAGTCTTCTTCTTCATTGCCTTTATCAATTTTGTTCTGAGTTAGCATTTATTAAGTTACCGCTGAACAAATTTGAACTGCAAAGTACAAACCACATAAATATAGTTTCAGAAACCCATATCTGAATAGATGGATGTAGGTGAAAACCAATGCAAAATTCTCTTTTTAATCCTGAGATTTGAGTCTCTATTCCAAGAACTCATTTTCTTCAGGGGAATAGACGAGATGCCATACACCACGTAAGAAATCATACAACCACACGAGACATCAAAACCTCACACCACCATAGTCACCAAAAAGCAACACCCCTATAAAACAGAGGGCGCACTTACCAACGTTGAATCCCAACATCACTTGATACCAGACAAAATCCTTTACCGGAAAGTAACACCAAAACGACAACATAGAAACAAAAACCAAACACAAGAAAATCAACTGAAACTTGAAAAGACAAGGAGGAGGAGGAGACCCTTTCACAGCACCGGCGTGGAAAACCAGACCAGAGAGGGCCTCAATAAAAAAAAAGTGTTTTAAAGGCCGAGAGAAATATCGCTGCAGAGACCTAGGGTTTTTGTATTAGTAGAGACCTAGGGTTAATCTGATTAAAAATTGAACTATTTTGTTCAAAATTGCATAAACAAACTAAACTGATAATTTTAGTTCATCTATCGATTAAGGATTTTGAATATATTACTAACAAACATGAGAAATTTGATTCTTTCGAATAGTTTTGTTTGATTTGGATAAACGATCTCATCAATTTAATTTTTAGTTATATAATTTAATTATTTAT
Source organism: Brassica oleracea var. oleracea (assembly GCF_000695525.1). Lineage (NCBI taxonomy): Eukaryota > Viridiplantae > Streptophyta > Magnoliopsida > Brassicales > Brassicaceae > Brassica > Brassica oleracea. The sequence continues at coordinate 26,972,701 of NC_027749.1, read as the reverse complement.
CCGTATTATACTAATCATAATATGATTTTTAAAAAATGTAAATGCAAGTTATATACTTGCAAATCAAAAGAAAAGAGTGTATAATGCAAGATCGTTTTAAAATTGGTTATGTCAATAGAATATTTTCTTTTCTAGTCTAATAAGACGTACGGATTTGATACCTTAATTTTCTCAATCTTTTATACTTTAAATCAAGCAATTTACAAAATAAACTTGGATGGCGATTTGTTAAGAAAAAATAAGAAGAAGATAGGAGGGAAAAGTTACGGCAAGTCCGATGGTTAGAACCTATTATGGATTCTAATGAATAATTTAATAGTTAATTTTGTGATTTGAGGAGTTTAGAACCTTTGTTAGAATAATTAATTTTTTTGGGGTTTAATGGAAGAACTTCTTTGAAGTTCTTAATTTTTTTTTTTTAAAGTTTAATGATTGGATTTTTTTTTTTTGAAAGATTGTATTTAATAACATAAAAAAAAGCATACATAAAAAATTTAAATAAAAATGATATCAGAATCGTAGGAGAAAATAAGGTGATCTAGATTGGAGGAGGAAAAAGAAAGACATAAATGAGAGGTGAATAAGAAGTAACAAGTAAAGATTCTTAACACCTCTAAAAATCCTAAAATAGACACCGATTCTTACTCTTTGATCTTTTTTTATTTATTTATTTATTTTTATTTGTTTTTTAGAACCTGCCTCGAGAGACACCAATGGAGGTGGTCTTGTGCACTAAACCAAACCACTCCACCCGTGAGTAAGCCGTAAGTAGTTTCCAAGTCAACGTGGTCAACGGTCAAAGTCTTTAAAAGACAGGAAAGGAATTGTGCTTTTGTAACCTCGCTGCTTCTGTTATGTTCTGTCTGGACGAGAATAGTTTTGTCCACTTATATTTTTATTTTAATGACTTCATCATCACCAGTGACGTCCAATATCTCATCACCGACCTTCTTTTTTTTGTCTCAACAGTTTCGATTATTTTATGGTCGGCCAGATTTCTTTCTTGGACATCCTAATCCATTCACAAACATACATAGTGTTTGCACTAAATCTAACTAACAGATAGTTCGAAAGGATTTCATGTTATGCATTTTTATTCTTTGCAAAAAAGAAGCAATTCTGGTTTAAGTCCAAATTGTTAGTTGAGTGTTGTTACTAGTATATAGAAACTAACTAACCAATCTATTTTAATTTGTTTCTTTATATAGGAAACTATTAGCAAACATTGTTTTACTTTACAATATTAGCCAATAGAAATTCGTTTATTTAACCGTTCGAACAAGTACTGGAATCTTTTTTCAATCTTATTTAAGATTCGTAGCACTTGCTGAAACAGTAAAATAAATGAATCTCTAATGGCTAATGTCTTAAAATAGTTTCTATATAAAGAAAGGAATTGAAATAGGTAATTGGTTAGTTAGTTTCTATATACGACGAATCTAACCGTCTATTATGATTAAAAATTTGTAGTTAATGTAGTATTTTGTAGGGTTTACAGGTTAGAGATTTCTGGAATACAATAAGAGCTCATTTACGTTCTAAAACAAAACAAGCTGATCATATATATATTTTATAAACTAAAGATAGTTCGGTTCTACTGATTAGGAAGGAAACTTATTGTTTCACTGGATTGTTTGAATGTGTAGAGAGAGATATTGTGGACGACTAGTTCTAAATATAGATCGCTATACGACTTAGGTACAATCTTTTCTTTTAGGTACAAATTTTCCTAGATGACATTTTTTTTGCAGGTTGTTATATATGTCAGTGGTAAATGGGGGTTGTCATTTTTCTCAACTAGTAGTTCGTAGTTAGACACTTCGCAGGTTTGACAAAAAAAAAAAAAGACACTTCGCAGATAAATATTTCCGATGATATTAGCTGTACTTGTATGTATAGTTAGTAAATTTCTAGTCGCTTATATATTATACTAGGTAATAATCCGCGCTTTGCGTGGAATGTGATTATTAGTTTCGTTACTTTTAAATAAGGAGACATTAATCTGTTTAATCTGGATATCGGTTCGGTTTTAGGTTGTTTTTTGGTTTTTAATCTTCTAAAGTATAACTATCATTTTAAATCAATATTTATTTGGTTTGTTCGGTTAAAATATTTGATGTTTTTGGCTTTTTTTCCTGTGATAATCAAAATTTACTATTATTTGTTTGTTTTCATGTTATGAATCTTAGATAATTGTGATGTCAAACCAATGGTTTCATATTATAGTTTCTAAACGGATAATAGTTCAAAAAAGAAAAGAAAATTATTAAGACAAACACTACAAGAAAACAGCGGCATACTGAGGGAAAAAATCGTCGGTATGTCGTCGGAATAACGCTATTCCGACGACATACCGACGAAAAAAATCCTCGGAAATAACTCCTCGAAAATTCATCTTTCCTCGGAAATCCCTCGGAAATTTCCGACGGAATTCCGAGGAAACCCTATTTCCTCGGAATTTCCGAGGATCACAAGTTCGTCGGAAATTCCTCGGAATATTCCGAGGAAGATGTCGTCGGAATATTCCGAGGGATAAACTTCCTCGGAATATTTCCAAAATTAAAAAAAAAAAATTATAAATTTATTTTTTTTAAATTGAAATTCGAAAATATAAAATTAAAATTGAAATAGAAAACATATTTAAAATA
>NC_027749.1:26948460-26969372 GCF_000695525.1 Brassica oleracea var. oleracea | reverse complement strand
CCGAAAATTCCGAGGAAAATCCGAGGGAATAGGGTTTTGGGGTTTAAAATCTCGAATGTTTTTTTATAAACGGATCGATCGATGGATATATGTCCAAAAACGCATCGATCGATCACTAAGATGGACCAAAGCGTAACAATGTGATCGATCGATGGGTATATGTCCAAAAACGCATCGATCGATCACTAAGATGGACCAAAGCGTAACAATGTGATCGATCGATGGGTATATGTCCAAAAACGCATCGATCGATCACTAAGATGGACCAAAGCGTAACAATGTGATCGATCGATGGGTATATGTCCAAAAACGCATCGATCGATCACTAAGATGGACCAAAGCGTAACAATGTGATCGATCGATGGGTATATGTCCAAAAACGCATCGATCGATCACTAAGATGGACCAAAGCGTAACAATGTGATCGATCGATGGGTATATGTCCAAAAACGCATCGATCGATCACTAAGATGGACCAAAGCGTAACAATGTGATCGATCGATGGGTATATGTCCAAAAACGCATCGATCGATCACTAGTTCGTCGGAATTTCCTCGGAATATTCCGACGGATTGATGGTTCCTCGGAATTCTGTCGGTATATTCCGAGGAAATTCCGAGGAAAAATTCCGAGGATTTCATTTTCCGTCGGAATGTCCGTCAGAATACCGTTGTTTTCTTGTAGTGAAATCATTTTACTACAATTTGGTCGATAGTGAAAGAAACACTAAGAAAAGGAATATTTTAACTTCCAAAAAAATTAGATATTTCAACTATGGTAAATACTTAGTTATAAGGTGCTCACGTCAATGTGCACATGTATGTGTATGTAAAAGTATATAAAGATGGTTGATAAATATATAAAGATACTATTAATTAATATTAAATGACATTTTTTCAAAATAATACAAGAAAATAAAATTCTTAAAAGGAAATTATTTAAAAACAAAAATATTGTAAAATTTATATAAACTATAATATATAACTTATATATAATTCTTTACATATATGTATATATATATGCATATAACGGATCAAATTGGATATTCATTCCTATAAATATTGATATTTGTGATTTGTTTTTTTTTTTTACGGATATTGCATTTTAGTATTTGAGTTGCTTCGTAGAGTAACAAATATCCGGATTTTTCGGTTCAAATCAAAACAAATGACAAATCGAATCAAAATTTATGAATAATTTGTCCAGCTCTATTCGTAAACAGTAAAAATAACGTAAAGAAGAACCATGCATGAGAGTTTTATATTTAAAAAACGTAAGTACATAATGTGAACATATTTATGTAGAGTTTGGCTGAGAAGCTCTCTACATGTGACATGTGTCCATTTTAGTGTGAACACATTTATTACAATGTTTCTACACGTGACATATGTTCAGTTTAGTATGAACGCATTTATTACAATGTTTCTCCTTTAATACATAAGGGATAAAGATTTCATCGCGTGGCCTCGTGTCATGAACTCATGGATTAATTAGTTATTAATAAATTTGGGTTATAAAATGTACTCTCTCTGTTTCATATTAAGTGTCGTTTTAGAGAATTTTTTTCGTTACAAAATAAGTGTCGTTTTCGATTTTCAATGCAAAATTTATTTTTCTATTTGTTGAAATATGGTTAGATGTATAGGTAATATTTTTTTTTATAGGAAATGTACAAAATTAATTATTTCCTTAATCCGTGTGCTAAAACCTAAAACGACACTTATAATGAAACAGAGGGAGAGTACTAAATTAAAGATAACACTAGTAATCTACTTGTAAAAGGAAAATTTTAGATAGTTCATAAATCTATCAACTATGGATTTGACTTCTTTTAAGAATTAAGTTGTTATTGCTTGGCTAGAAGACATGATATAATGTCTAACGCTTCACTTAGAAAATTCAGAATTAAACATTCGTTGATATCAATATGTTGGAGAATTATTTAGGCTCAGCCCCTCTAGTTATAAGAAAACACTATAATGTCGAAAAAATTAAAACTATAGTTAAATGAAATTTTAAAAAATTGGTTCTTTAAATGGCAAAAATTCAGTCAGAAATGAGTTCTACAATGTGTGAGATTTTTGTTTTTGTTAATTAACATTTTTACGTGGATATATGAAAGGAATAAAAAAGAAGAAGATCAAGGACCAAAATGTATACTGTAATGCTGGAGAAATTCCAAAATGATCGCTCCTCGGTGATCCCACCTCTAGCTTCGTCAAGTTTCTAGGTGAGATAGTGGATATGCTTCATGTCAATATATGTTTTTGGTTTTCTAATCTTACGTGTAAATATATTATAATTTGATATTCGTGAATCATAATATTTAATAAATTTTGAGAGCCAGTTTTCAAAAAAAAATTTGTCAAAAAAAAGAAAGATTTAATAAATGAAAACTTAGGAAGAAGGAAACTAAGATTTGATAAAGTTCGTCGTCAATTTGTCCAATTGTTTTTGAAAAGCCGCGTCGGCTTGACTTTGACCGAAGAAATGAAGAAAGGCACACGTTTGCATAATTAAATAATAATACTACCTCAGAAGAATCTCCCAATTGTTTAGAGTGACTCGCATTAGAAACATATATAAACCACGTTCCGCACACTCTATAATACTATTGTTAGGCCAAATCCAACCGCACGGTAAAACAGCAAAATAGTATGTTGATTTGATGTTTTCTATTTCCAACTACAACACCAAATGTTACACTAAAAAAAAAATTTCTTCATTATTTTACTATTATCAAATTCTTTTATTTTTAATAATTTTGATAAATATTAATAGTTTTATGACTAAAATATATTAACTAATATTAAAATTGTAACTAAAATAATAATTATATATAAATGTATTTACATTATATGATAACATTATTATTAATACATACTGTTATATTAATTAATGAAACACACAAAAAAAGTTAAATTATAACATACTAGATCTAAATATTATAATATTCCAACTACAAATGTTTGAATTAAACTTTGTTATGTATTTAAAAATTAATTTTATATTTGTTTTATAAACCCTAATATTTTATAACAATTAAAATATAACAAAACAATGGTGATATAACTAAAAAATATTCATTCAATTGTAAGCTAATTATACAAATCAAATATAATTAAACAATACATAAATAAACAGTTTTAACAAAAAAATCAAAAAAAAAAACTTTTGCCGTCTGCTACAGTATTGCTCCAAATATGGTGTGACACTGTAGCAAAAAGGAAAATGGCACTAAAATGCAGTTTGATATACCGTTCGCCAAAAAAAAAAAACTTTTACCATCTGCTACAGTGTTGCACCAAATATGGTGTGACACTGTAGCAAAAAGGAAAATGACACGAAAATGCAGTTTGATATACCGTTCGGTTGGAGAGAGGAAACATCAAATCAACACACTATTTTGCTGTTTTACCGTGTGGTTGGACTTGGCCTAAGAGCATTTCCGATTTTTTCTTTCAAAATAGAGTAAAATTAGATATAGAGTAAAAATACTCTAATCCTATTTTATTTATCTCTCTGTAATAAAATAATAGACAAACAAAAAATAGATTACTTTATAAATATAGTAAACTCAATTATATAGTTGGATTAGAGCATTTATTACTTCATGTCTATCTTTACTTCAATTTTAAAATAAAAAATGAAATTGAGTTGGGGATGTCCTTGTACGCATCCTACTCATCACTATTTTTGGTCAACCAGATGCAAATGCAATCAATTTTTAAACAGAACATTAAACTTTCTATTTGAGCACGCCTTTATTACATTCATTATGCTATTATAAACCAATACTCGGTCATTTCTTTTATCCCGCATGTCGCTGGTACCCATTACTTTATGTATTTAGTTATCTTTAAAGACATTATAACTGTTGTCTAATGTTTAGGTCAACTATTTAAATTACATGACAAAATAATAGCACATGTTTTTAGAAAATTAATATTAGCAAATGTGTCAAATCACGCTTTAACGTTGTTTAAGAATTGTTGCTTTAAGTTTGTTTAAGAATTCGTGTTGACTGTTTTTTTTCTGGTTAAAAAACAGATCTTACTATGTTTTCTTGGTCAATAACATGTTACAAAGTTTTTTTGTTTCTTTTGGGTGTAAATGCTAAGAAACATGTTACAATGTTAGCATAGCTAAACCAAGTTTTTTTAACTAAGAAGAGTTTGGACTTTAGACCATAATCTCTTTTATTTCGGAACCAGCTAACGTTTCTTCTACCATGTTTCGAATCAGGAGTATGATAACATCAACACATACACTTAAACCACAGAATGTCCAGTGTTTTACCAGGTTATCATTTCTTTGTTCTTTTATTTTCATCGAAATAAATTAAAGTTTTAAAATTTTACATCTTCGCTGGCTTTGCATGCTTGGTTCATAAATAACTGAAACGATCATGATTTCTAGATTCAAAAGAGCGTAGACTTATTAATTACATGATAATTAAACCAACTAACCAATAAAAACGTCAAGTTCTTATCTTCCAGAAACATACTATAATGTAAATAGTTTGTATCCTTTATACAGCAAAACCAACTAGTAAAAAATAAAACCGCCAAGTCCCTGCCTTCAAGAAACATGGTTGTTATTAAATGGAATGTACGAGATAAAAATGAATGAAATTTTGGAATATAAGAAAATGGAATGATGGACAAAATGGAATAAAAACTGAAACCAGCCCTTATTCCATTTATTCATGAACATTTATAATAGGGAATAAAAAGAGTATATTTTATAAAGAATGTATTCTTTTGTTTCATTCCAAAAATAGAATATGTGGAATTGATTTTAAAACGTTTTCTTGCTAACTGGTAAATATTTTAAGGAATTCAATAGAATGATGCATTACAAACAAATTTATTCTACGAATCAGCGTTTTAGTTGCGCGAATAATGTCATAATTTGTGTTGTATATATAAAGGGTTCAATCTTCAATATATATATTTCACAGAAATAACTGTTTATAGTTACAAATACAAGGTGGTTTAGTAGTTCAAAAATAATTGTCATCCGGGTTTAGAGATTAGAATTCGAATTCTCCTACTATGCTTTCAATTACGATTTGATATAGTAAATGTTTAAATTGTTGCAATATTAATATGATTTTTTTTTGGGAGGGCTAGTTTCAGTTTGGACATTGATAATTATGAAACGTAAGAAAATAATGACATCTCAAAGGAAAACGTGGAAATAATCTTATCAATGTATATAGTAGATGGCAGAACCAATCATATGCAATATGTTTGTTAGAAAAAAAGAATTTCAACCAACTATACAAAAAAAAGAACATAGATAATTGTTTGCAAAGAAAAAGAGCAATAGATAATTAGATATTAAACGATCTCCAATCCACCTCTATTTATATCTCTATATTTTCTCATAAAATAGAAAAATTCTATTATAGAGGTAAAAATGCTCCAATGTATGTATCTATTATAGAGTTACTCTATTTATAGGAGAAAATATAGAGATATGCTATTTTCACCTCTAAATATATAGGCAAAAAGTAATTATCTTCTATATTTTCTTCTAAAATAGAAGAATTTTATTATAAAAGTATACATTAGAGCATTTTCATCTCTGCAATAAAGATTTCTATTTTAAAGAAAATTATAGAGGTGTACGTCGGAGATGCACTTGCGTGCTAATAAAGATTGAACCAAATGCATGTGCAACTGTGGACCCGAGAAAGACGAGTCGAGAGTCTAAAGACTAAAAGTAAAAGGAATATGATAAGACCATTAGTTTATTGCATTAAAATGAAAACAGCACATGTTGCTCTCTCTTTCCACCGAGTTTCCTATCAATACTTCTCTCTATATATAGGAATCAAAACCATTCCTTCTTCCACAAATCCCAGAAGAGAAAAAAGAAGAAGTCAATAAGATCGAACTCTTACTACGAGTCTCTCAACGTTCTTTCTAAGCTTACATATACATACACTCAATAATCAAGAAGATTCATCACAATCTTAACATCCATGGACCAGTACCCATCGTCTTTGGTCGATACTTCTTTAGATCTCACTATTGGTGTTACGCGTATGCGAGTTGAAGAAGATTCCACGGTATGCTTCTCTTGTATTGTTGATCCTATACATCTTCAGAAAGTTTCACTTAAAACACATATTCATGAAAACTGTTAGTATTTTTTTATCTATGAAATGTTAAATTTATTGATCATCTAAAGCAAAAATGTTTATGTACAATGCATAAATAAAAAATAGCGGGAATCAATCTAAATATGCCCATCATGGGCTGCAAACCAGTGTTGAAGTAGTCCCCCTAGCCTTGGTTTTTCAAAGTACTTTGTAGACAGAATCCGATTTCGAACTGTTAGTACTTCATTTTTATGAACACATGTATATATATATATATTTTTTTTTTTTTCGATTTTCATGTATACGATCGCAACAATCTATAGTTTTGCATACGTAAATATCTTTACATAGGCACATATAAAATATATATGTATACACACAAAGATTTTTAGATATACTTTAAGTTTAGAAACTTGAAAAAAAAACTTGCTAGTATTTTGACAAAAAATGGTAACTTCATGATATGATTGTAACAGCAAATTTTAGGTCGTATAAAGTTATGATATGTTAGTCTTAAACATTTTTTTTCAAAAAATGTCATTTATTTTAAAAAAACATTCCTACTCTTTGACAAGTACCAAGAACAAGATCAGGAACTAAAGGAGTGATTTTAACAAAAAAAAATGGATATGTTAATACACCTAGTTACTAAATTCATGCAATATACATACATATTATTTGCAGACAACTGCTTTAGTGGATGAATTAAACCGAATGAATGCTGAGAACAAGAAGCTCTCAGAGATGCTAACTTTGATGTGTGACAAGTACAACGTATTGAGGGAACAGCTTATGGAATATGTTAACAATACCGAGAGAGACCAAGTCAGTCCTCCCAAGAAACGCAAATCTCCAGCGAGAGATGACGCAAATAGTTCGGCGGTGGTCGGTGGAGTGTCGGAGAGTAGCTCTACGGATCAGGATGATCAGTATCTGTGTAAGAAGCAAAGAGAAGAGACTGTTGTGAAGGAGAAAGTCTCGAGGGTTTATTACAAGACCGAAGCTTCTGACACTACCCTTGTAAGTTTTTCATAAAATCACTCATTTCAGTTTTTTTAAATAACTTTTTCTTTTGTGCACGCAAATTAACAAAATATTGTATATTATATATTTTAAAATAAAAAACATCATTAATTTTTTATCTAATAACATTTTAATCAATAGAAGATAGACGCATGATATAATAGTCACATTGCATAAAAATTAATAAATTTCGCATTGAAATTAAAAACATATGTAGTCTTAAACAATTTTTTTTCAAAAAATGTCATTTATGTAAAAACAACATTCATACTCTTAGACAAGCACCAAGAACAAGATCAGGAACTAAAGGAGTGATTGCAGGCTTCTGTATAGAAACTTCAAAAAATATATATAGTTTATTGATCATAGAAGTTCTTGCTTATAGGTTGTGAAAGATGGGTATCAATGGAGGAAGTATGGACAGAAAGTGACTAGAGATAATCCATCTCCAAGAGCTTACTTCAAATGTGCTTGTGCTCCAAGCTGTTCTGTCAAAAAGAAGGTACTACTAATCAAGATTAAGAAAAAAAATCAATAGAAATTGCTGTTAGGCATATTAATCTGATTATGATTTTATGTTTGTTTTGTCTTTAGGTTCAAAGAAGTGTGGAGGATCAATCAGTGTTGGTAGCAACTTATGAGGGTGAACATAACCATCCAATGCCATCACAAATCGATTCAAACAGTGGCCTAAACCGTTCTCCTGGTGCTGCCAACAGAAGTAGGAGCTTGGCTGAGCCTGTGACTACCATTGATCTGACTGAAACCAAGAAAGTGACAAGCCCATCAAGAGTAGATTTTCCAGAAGTTCAGAAACTTTTGGTGGAGCAAATGGCGTCTTCCTTGACAAAAGATCCTAACTTCACAGCAGCATTAGCAGCAGCTGTTACCGGGAAACTGTACCAACAGAATCAAACCGACAAGTAGCTTAGCTTCAAATTCTGTTAAGTGTCTTTTTTTAGATTGAACTTGGCATATGTGAGAGAGAGAGAGAGTAGATCATATGATCCCTTCCGGTACTGAAAATGTAACATTGTAATCATTTTCATGCAATCTCCAATACCTAGTTTGACAACAAATGCAAACACATAACTAAATAAGAAACTAAGCAGCAAAGTGTCAAACTATTCTCTCTTTCTTGGACATTCTAGGTCCATGGATATGCATTCTTGGTCAGAAGCAACTAGTAAGATGGTTGTTTGTGAGACCCGCTGTTTGCATGAACGAGTAGAAAATTTAACAACTTCAAAAGTATTACTCTTGCTTAATGATTACTATACATGAACAGAACGGATCCAAACAACTTATAAAGTATTATTCTTGCTTAATAATTGCTTAGCGAGTCCACAGACAAAAGCTTTAGGTTTTGTTTATTACAAATTTTCACTACTGGTTTATATTTATTACATATCTTATATTTTTGTTCCAATAACTTTTTGACAACAAAATGTATAAAGTCTAGCTGCATTGTCCGTGGAACTACAAAATTAGTTTGGGTACAAAGCTGAGAACAGAAACAATCAAAACAACAAGAAATGTAGACCTGACTTTCGTGGGAGTTAAAACTCTATTAACTAGTGTGTAATGCCAAGACATCAGGAGATGGGTTTGGCACGAGCACTGGGATCCTCCTTTGACTCGACTAGCATCATGAAAACATAACCGAGACACCAGAGGAAAATGTACTGGAACGGAACCCAAGAGAGGCAAGCCAACAGAGACATGACACTCCCAACATACTGTGGATCTCTGATGACCCCAAATGGGAACTCTGTAACCCAAGGTATGTTCTTCCCGAATCGTACACCGTAATATGTTCCAGCTTCACCTAACAGTTGATATACCCTGCAAAGATGTCACCTTGTTTTTTTAAGAAAACACAATATAACTTCATCTAAGCAGTCGATATAAGAGACAAGACCAGATACGATGATTGAAACTTGAAAAAGACACAAACTTTAACAAACCCACTAGAGATTAGACACAAATGCGAACAATGGGTGGACTAAAGATTAATACTTTCCATCAATATCTACGCTTTCGATTCGATTTCGATCCAACAAACTGAGACAGAACCAGGACAAAGAGATTGGGACCTGAAGTTGAGAAACTGGCCAAAGGCCATGAGGGGCCAGAAGTAAAGCGGAGGCGGCCATGAGAGAGAGGCGACGGAGAAGAGAGAGAGGAGTTGAGCAGCCTTGAGGACGTGAGACACACGTGCCATCACCGTGGAAGGGTCTTTTCCTTGGCCGCAGAGATTGACCCATGACTGAGGATTCGTCCATAGCCACCAGTAGAAAGGGAATGGCAATAACACTCCGATCGCAGCTACTATCCCCATTTCGAATTACGTTCTACTTTCCTTTTTCTCCCGATACTTCTTTGCTCGTTTGAGTCTTTTGCTGAGTTCCCCCGACAAAATCTGAGTTTCGTTCAGACAGCTATCTGATAGGGTTTATGAATGGGCTTAAATAGTTTTTAGCCCAATAAATTCTCACAGCCATATCTTCTTTATATACAATTTAAGCCTGGAAAAATTGGAACCGAACGAGTATAACCGAAACTGAACCAAAACCCTCAGATTCCAAAACAGTTTTTATCTTTGTATCTAAAATAACTGAACCAAAAAACAAACAGATACCTGAAAATACAGGTTCTTTTATTTTCATATACATATAACATAATCACATATATATATATATATATATATATATATATATTTATAATTGGAAAATTATCTGAAAACATGTGATAATTTGGGTAGTTTAGATTTTTTTTTTTTTTTTTTTGTTTAAAAAAAAAAATCTAAACTACCCAAATTATCCTAAAGTAACCGAATAACTTTATCCAAACTATATAAATAATTCGAATTTTTATCTGAATCATCCTAATTACTTGATATTTTACATGAAATATCTGATATTATCCGAATTATCTGAAATAACCAAACCAAAAGTGGAACCAAACAAGTTATAATGAATGTTTGATCAGAGAAAATCATATATATTTTACATAAATGTTTCTCTATATTTTTATCAGAGAATGGCATATGATCGTTGAGTTTTAGATATAAAGAAAAAAATCTAAGTACTTAGATAAATCTATCCTATTTTTTATCTATCGATCAAAAGTTGTCATTTAAATTTAAAATAGGCTAATAAGATATTAAATTAGTGATAAATATAATTATCCATATAAAAATTTGAAATGATTGACCATTCATATTTATCGCGTAGATTCCTTATTTTTTGCATAACCACTTCCCTCCTATAAGTTAGTTATCCTTCTAGCCGATACTAATCAACATTAATCGGCACATAATTTTTTTGAAACTAAATTGGCACATAAATTTTGATATAAATTATATTAACCATCCTTGATCATCAAATGCAAGCCACCTTTCTTAATTTTTGTAGAAATCAATGCCTATCCGATTTAATTAACTTAGTGAGCCCTATATAAACGATTATCATGCTAACCGGTTAACCATACACTATATATTAGTCTTCTACGTTACACTAAGCTATACAAACCACTAAAAAAATTGTATCAACGATAAATTATCAATCTACCTTCTATGCATTCTTAAAAATAATATAATGTTGAGCCCAAAATATATCATATATTAAACCTCTTAATCACATATAAACCGGGCTAACATAAACTAAGTGAGAGTTCTAAATAATATTACTTATGAGATAGTATGTCTTGAAATAGTATTGTTACATACTTGCATTATTTTTGGGTTCTTTCTAAAATTACTCAAAATTTCAAGTCAAACACAAAAATAACTTATGCTTTTTTTGAAACTTTGTTTTGTCCTATTCACCATATAAGTTCTAGTTATTCACTAAATTGCCATTACTTTTTTTTCGAAAATAAGACTTTTACCTTACCATCCTCATCTTCACCAAATACTTACAACTTTGCTATTGACATCAATACCTCAACCACCATGAACTACCAAATTGAGAGTGTTAATGCCCTAAAGTTTCGATTTTTTCTTATCCTTTCTCATTTCCTATCCACACATACTACACATCTTACACTTTCTCTCAAAAAATCTGAAGATTTTGATTACAAATTATGTAAGGTTCATAAGCTTACGATTCTTGGTGATTAACGAGTAGGTAGTTGTTGTGGTGAAGTTATGGGTGATTGGAGAAACCACGCAAGTCATCTCACGAGTTCAAGGTATGAAATCGCGAACTACATTTTATTTTTCAGATCTGTTCGACGAAGAAGACTTCTTTAGAAGTCTTCTGGTCAATGCATATGTTAGTTTTGCAATTGACCTTTTGTGTGTTTTTAATAGAAGACTTCCCTAAAAGTCTTCTAATTTTCCTCTGTAAACAAAAAATTTTGAAATTCCCAGAGAAGACTTATTTAGAAGTCTTCTCGGATAAACATGTTACTTTTAAATTTGACCGAAGTTGGTTAGAAATTTGACTTTTTGTAGAAGACTTCTAAGGAAGTCTTATACAAAAAGTCAAATTTCTCGAGTTTAATTATGAGTTTTGGTCAAAACTTTGCCCGCGAGAGAAGACTTCTAAAGAAGTTATCCGACAGAAGAAAGAAATTATCCGACAGAAAGACTTCTAAAGAAGTCTTCTCTCGAAAAGTCAAATATAGTTAATTGCAAAAGTAACCCAGCAGACTTCTTGCGGCATTGAGAAGACTTCCAGAAGACTCAGAGAAGACTTCTTTTGAAGTATTCTCCAGGTAGACTTCCCTAGAAATCTTCTACAAAAAGTCCAAATTCTGACTAACTTCGGTCAAATTCAAAAGTAACATGTTTATCCGAGAAGACTTCTAAATGACCTACCTGGAGTAAGCCAATATTTACGAAGGAAGACTTCCGAAGATGTCTTCTGTAGAGTAGACTTCTTAAGAAGTCTTCCTTCGTAAATTTGCAATTGCAAAAATGACCTAAATAGAAGACTTCTTTTGAAGTCTACAGAGAGTAGACTTCTTTTGAAATCTTCCGTGGATGACTGCAAAAGAAGTCTTCTACGTAAATCTTTATTAAACTTCAAATTTATCCAAAATTAAAATGAATTTTTAATATCTTTTTACTATTTCATGTTTATTAGTCAATATTGGGACTACTGAGTCGAATTTATAACTTAATTGGTGATAATTATGAAGTTACAAACATTGATGTTTAATAATGTTTCTAGCTAAACAGAGAAGTCTTCTGTAAGACTTGTAGAAGACTTCATAAGAAGTCTTCTCCGATGATTTTGTTTTATTAATTTGATGTTCTGTGTTTGTTTTATCTTCCTTATAAGATACAATTTTTAACTTCCACAAGATTTAAAATTTCAACTTTCACTTAAAATTCAATTTTGATATTTTGTGAATTTGACTAAGGTTTTTTGAGAAGTCTTCTCTCTTAGTTTTAGCAAATTTTACTAAGTTTTTGTGTTGTTGTGTTTTGTTATGTGTGGGGTAGAATGATTAAAATATTTTTGGCATGTTGCATCAATAGCTTTAATGAAGTCAAATACTTTTGGCAAAACATGAACATATTTACCATTCTTTTGATTAACATCTCTTAAAGTTTACAAAATAATTCACAACTAAAATATTACACATACAAATCATAAAAAGACCATAATCACAACAAAATTATTACACAGCTAGATATTATTCCTCAACATAGATAAGCTTGGACTCCACTTCACATCATCTCTTTGTACCACTTTGGGTAGAAGACTTTGGAAGACTTTCTGAAGACTTCGTGAGAAGTCTTCTAGCATAAAATACATTAGAAAATTTCCCAAGAAGTCTTCCGAGAGTCTTTCGAGAGTCTTCCGAGAGTCTTCCAAGAATTATCCCAGAAGTCTTCCAAAATCGATCTGAAAAATCTGCATATTCAAAAGCATTCAAATGACTTCAAAATAGAAAAGATTTCAAAAATAAATTTTTACATAATAAACAAAACAGTCACAATAGGTTGGATCTATAATTTTTTAGAATATACTATATAAAACACACAAAATACATATCCAAAATTTATACCACTTTAGGCTGAAGACTTCGGAAGACTTCAGAAGACTTCCTGAAGACTTCGTGGGAAGTATAATAGCATAAAATGCATTAGAAGAATTTCTAAGAAGGCTTCTGGGAAGTCTTCCGAGAGTCTTCTGAGAAGTCTTTCAAAGTCTCTCAGATCTGGAAAACCTTCAAATTCAAAAACATTTCAAATGACTTCAAAACAGAGAAAAACTTCAAAAATGAAAATTTTATGCTTACAAAATAAACAAAACAGTCACACTATGTTGAATCTATAGCTTTTTAGAATCTAAGATATAAACACACACATAAATTCATATCCAAAATTTAGAGATTTACCTTTGAAAGAGTGAAAGATGAGAATCATGTAATAAAATACCTGAAAAAAGAAGATAAATTAGTGAGAAGACATAAGAAAAATTGAGAAATGGATATAAAGTTTGGTGTTTTGATGTTCAAAGAGATTAGAGAGAGATTGGAGAGTTTTAGAGTGAGAAACATTACATTTTTGTTGCAGTCATTTGAGAGAAAGAAAGAGAATGTGTAAATTTTCTTTATATATGGAGACAAAAATTCCAATTAGATTAAATATTTTCGATCCAGAACACTCATGGAAGACTTATGGAAGACTCATGGAAGACTTATGTAAGACTCATGGAAGACTTTGATTTAGGCGGAACCTAAATTATTCCAAAATTTAGGCGGAACCTAAATTATTCCAAAATTTAGGCGGGAGCCCTAAATTTTACTTAAATTTAGGCGGGATGTGCCGGAAGACTTTTTTTTAAGTTTTATGTGAGTCTTTTATACCCTAAAATCAAATAACTATGCAAAAAACCTTTTTAAACTTAAAAAAACTTAGAAAGTGTTTAAATCAAATTATTAGATAGTTACTAAACACATATAGGTCAATTTGAAAAAGGAAAAAAAAATGAAAATAAGATTTCTAATCTAACCCTAAAGATACCAACAATGCTATAACATATGTTACCAATCTTTAAGCCAATGACTCATGAACCAATCTACATTCAGTCATCTATGTTGAAAATAATTCAATTTCAGATAAACTAAATTTACATCATTGAAAAATATTTATTATTACATGATTTCAAATTTTAACACATGAAAATATTTTTTATAAAAAATTTAAATTATTTTTAAGATCTAATCCATGAAAAGACTTTCTCTGGAAGACTTATGGAAGACTTATGAAAGATTTTGATTTAGGCGGGAAACCTAAATTATTCCAAAATTTAGGCGGAAACCAGTGTTTTTAAAACCAGACCGACTAGCGAACCGAATTTTTTGGATCATGGGTCATTGTGGTTCGACCGGGTCTAAACCGGGTTCGTTCAGGTTTACTTATATTAAACTAAATTTAATGATATTTTAGAAATAATATGCAATTTTTTTTTAAAAAAATAGATCATATCAAATAAAAGGTTTAAATAGCCATAATGTGTAGAAAAACTTAAAAATAACAATTAAAATCTAAAATATTATGAAAAGCACATTTAAACTTTATTCGTAGATCTTATCACTCTAAATCTTCATCACCTTTAAAAAAAATTATATACACATTAGGTAAAAGTTATATTTAAAATACAAATTTCAGAAACGAAAATGTTTCAATTATTTAAAGTCTTCAAAACAAGTGATTATTGAATAAAATTTTAAAAAAGTGAGAAGTAGACAAAAACAATATTCTAACGTGAATATTAAACTTTTATGAATCTTGTAATTTATGAGTTGTAGAGACGACAAAACAAAAAGCCGAGAGACAATACTTTATTAATCTTTGATAAATCTTATTTTTACTTAACAAAAAGAAAAATTAATTGTTTCATTAACAAAATTTTGGCTTATATACAAACAGGGTTTGGCTGGTTCACTGGGTCACCGATTCTCGAGTTTTTGACGGTTCGATAGGGGTTTTTAACTGGTTCGATTTTAGTTGGGTTTAGTGTTAACCCAACCCGGATTATTTTCGGTTCATGGTTCAACTCGGTCCAACCGCCGGTTCGGTCCGGGTTTAAAAACACTAGCGGAAACTATAAATTCTACTAAAATTTAGGCGGGATGTGTCTGAAGAGTTCTTTTTAAATCTTCTGTGAGTCTTTCTGGTCCTAAAATCAATTAACTATGCAAAAAACACTTTCTTAAAAAAATTTAGAAAGTGTTTAAATCAAGTTATTAAATAGTTACTAAACATATATGAGTCAATTTGAAAAAGAAAAAAAATGAAGGTAAGATCTCAGAATCTAACCCTAAAGATACATACAATACTATAACATATGTTACCAAACCCTAAACCAATGACTCATGAGCCAATATACATTCACTCATCTATGTTGAAAGAAATTCAATTTCAGATGAACTAAATTTACATCATTGAGAAATGTTTATTATTACATGATTTCAATTTTTTACCCATTAAAATATTTTTTATAAAATTATAAAATTACTTTTAAGATCTACTGAACAAGAAGACTTACAAAGAAGTCATCATAGAGAAGACTTACAAAGAAGTCATCATAGAGAAGACTTCTTTGTAAGTCTTCTCTAACTGAGAGTTATAATGGTAAAATTGAATACATGTCTTTTGTTTGTTCATAAGGGGCCTGTTGTAATTTCACTAGGCTTTGGGGTTACTTTTGCGTTTGATTGAATTTGAGGTACACTTTTGTATTCAAAATAAGTTTTGAGTTATTTTTGGCAAATCCCCCTATTTTTAATCAGTTCAAATCTACTACCACGAAGCAAATCAGGTATTTCCAAAATATAGTACATATTAGATTACTGTTTCGGTATGTGATTAGCTTTTTAAAAATTATGTTCAAATTAGGTAATAACCCAAATATGCTAGAGTCGTAATAATATACTCAAAAGTTATTTATAACGTCACAAAATGTAACAAGAACCAAGAAGAGTAAGCAATTCTAAAAAGTATATTTAAATTTATAATAAAAATTTATTGCAAGATTTTATTTTAGATTTATAATATATTATGAGAAAAAAAAATTGTGTAAAACTAACTGTTATGCAATAATCTTAAAAACTATAAATTAATAATATTACACAATACATAACATCAACTATTAAATAAAAAAGTTTATATACGAGTAAATAAAGTTGTCGTTATTGATAAAAGTGACTAAACAAAATTTAAAACAAAAGAAATAAAACTCCAGCTAACTAAACATTTTATCAAAAAAAAATTAATATAACCTAATAAATCTTGCAATAACTTCTTATTTTAAATTTAAATATACTTTTAAAAATTGTTTACTCTTCTTGATTTTTGCTACATTTTGTGCAATTATATATAACTTTTGAGTATATTATTACGAATCTGGGATATTTGGGTTATTATCTAATTTGAACACAATTTTTAAAAATATAACCTCATACCGAAACAGTAATCTAATATCTCATATATATTAATTGAGGATCTTTTAAAAAGATGTAACCTCAATTTTGTATTAATTACTAGTATTTTGTTTTTAAAGATAAAATAAGTAAAAAATCTCACATTCGACATCTCTAGCATTTGCCAGAGCCTTGCTAAAGGTATTGCCATGCTCTTTAGATACTGATTCTGAAGTAGCACTGTCATCACTTTTATCCGTCAAAGACTCATCACTCATGACAGGCTTGTGGTAATTAGTGAGGATAAGCAAAACATGAAGGCTGCACTCTGCTAATGGATGTTTAGATCCGTCACCGCTGTTATTTACAAGATAGTTCAAAGGCAAGAGCACAAATGTCGCTGCATATTCAAAAGAAAATTTCTCATGAATACATGGAACCTTTCACAAAGCTAAGCCGGATAATATAAAGTATCAGAACAGCAATAGAAAAGGGTTAACATGTACGTCAAGAACACAATATGTAACAAAAACACCTACCAGCTGCAAAACCAACTCTTTCCAAAATGCCTGGTGAATCTCCATCAGAATACAAATAGCCTTTTGCATTTGGAGGGGTACGGAAAATATAATTAAGTAGCAATCTTCTGACAGCAAGAAAAACTAGAGACTTCTCCTATAAATTGTGAAGCAAAAGAAGGAGCAATAATTGGTCGGGGGTAAAATCTATGCAAAAGATGAAGAAAAAAATTAATGAAGATGTAACCTGAGACATTGCTGCATCAATAAAAGGGTTCGCATCTCTTGGTCCAGGTGATTGGCCGGAGAGAAGCTGTATCGACATTGCAACAATCATGAAGTTCAGAAGTTCCTAATGTAGAACATACGAGTTGGGACTTGCCAAATAAATGATGAAAATCAGGAGAATGTGACACTTGATACTCAAATTGATAAGTATATATAAAGTACACAATAAGCATGTCATACGTACCTCACTTTAGTCGATCCAATGAAGCTCAGCAGACTATGCATGACAAAGTTCTGGATGTTTTGGTCTGCCAATAATACACTCTCAATAAGTCAACTCAAGCTAGGCTAAAGTTACCAAGAGCTATTTGAGAGAATCAATACCCATTACAAAGCCATGAGGAACTGGATTACTCTCGTCTAGAAATAGATCAACTCCTCAAGGCTGTCACTTTTTCCATTCTCAATCAATTGCTTTAAAAACACGGATGCAATATACATTGCATTAACAGCTTTCTTATAGATAGAAGCCTGATCATCATCAGAAGCTTGAAGAAGCTCTTGCAAACACCACGATAGATGAATCAACAGTTTCGCAAGGTGCCTAGTGTATCCATTGTTTTACGCTGCAAAAAAAAAAAAAAAGCATCTCTAATGCTCAATCAAACAACTCGACAACACACATCTTTCTATTTCAGTAACCGTAGATCAAAAATCCACAACGAAACCCTAGAATTAAACACATTGTGCACGAGGAATGACTAACCGAAGAGCTCACAGGCTTGGTGAACCCGATCGCTAGGCCACCGAGAGCTCGACGGAAGCTCGAGCAGCTTGTTCCAGAAATCAAATAGCTCCATACCAATCAACAAGCACCGTACCAGCATCATCCGACAGGCCTTTTCCCTGTAGCTACCTCTAGCACCAAGGGAAACGATTTCTCCCCGACGAAATTCGTAATGAGATACTCCGCCACGGAAAACATCATCACCACCGCCGGTGTTTTGCGGCGTCGACGGCACGCCTCCCATGTCTCCTCCTCCTTAAGCCTTGTCGAGTCAACTAGGGCGTAGTCTGAGTCAGTTATGGTGAAGATAAAAAACAATGCGAAGACGGAGGAAACGTTGATGAAATTCGATCGAGTCATCGTTGTCCGTCGTTCCTCTAACAGAGAACACTAAAAGACGAAAGAAAGAGAGAAAAAAAAGATTAAATGAGGTGTTGACACATGGTTGTAAAACCACGCTTAAAATCGGTCTCAAAAATCCTAAGCTAAGGATCAGTTATCTTTCATTTATTTAGTTTTGATTTAATTAAATCAATAATTTTGTTTAAAAACCCCCATTAAAGATCAGTGATAATCATGGTCTAAGCAACAATGATGTTGATTTAGCATCAGCGACTGAAGCCATCATTTTTGGCTTTAATGTTTAAGCATATGTCTCTGTTAAAAAAAACTGCAGAACACAAAAATATTGAAATACGACTATAGAGAGTTATCTATGAGTTTACTGACGATGTACAAAACACAATGGAAGAACTTCTTGAGTCTGTTGAGGTTAGCACCAGTTTCATTACTACTTCTGAAGCGTTTTTGTGTTGTTTGATCTGATCAACATGCCTATTTAGAGCTACACATGATGAGATCTCTTATTATGTCATGGAGTATCATAAAACGTAGGTTGTAGTCTCACTTTATGAGCCATTTTGGAGTTTTTAAAACTGAAGATCATGTGGCTATTGATAGGAACAAATCCCAATTGGGTCAGTAGAAGTTCGAGCTACTTTCAGCAGTGGAAGCGGTCGTGTGGCTGGATGCATGGTGGCCTTTTTTTTATGTTTTGTATATTGAAGCTCTGCAGTAGAACAACTTTTACTCTGCTGTTATTATTCTTTTGAGTTTCAATTTACACGCAAAAGCCATGTCTTAGAGAGTTTTTTTTTCGTCGAACAAATTATAAAGTTTGATAAAGTAAAGATATATAAACACATGCAAACAGAGTAGTTACCTATGAAGGAACGTTTACAAGTGAAATGTAAAAACATTTACTTTGGATTACCAAAACTCTTCATTTTATTATAGAACGAGTCTTTGTGATCTTCATGAGTAGTTTTGCTTCAAGAAAGATTAATTCAGTTTTGAAAATTTTCTATATTATATCAGCCCGAAATATTTAATTTCATTATATGTTCAATCCGGTAAAACAAAACCAATTAATACCAAACTGAACCGAAATATAAAAAGTGTTTTCAATTTGGTGATATCGAATAATCCGATATTATTTTTAAGAAACCGAAGTATATGGATATAGTTCGGTATATTAACCGATCCAACTGAAGAAACCAATAAATTAAATATATTAGTATACATATATATATGTATGTATATATATATATATATATATATATATATATTTTTTTTCATTATAAAATTAATATATACATAAATTATTTTATTAATATGATATTCATAATTTAAACGTTGATTTAAATAATTTGTTATTTTGTTTTAAGTTAAAAATGTTATATTTGTTTCTCTCATTTCCATCAAAGTAAATAAAATTATTTTGTAACGGTAAATATTGTGCTAAAATATAATTATATAATAATATGATTTTACTATTTTACTATTTTCTTACTTTTGTTTTAATAGTTAAATAAAACAGAAAATATTATATTTAACACTTAAAGTAAGGAATATGTAATTATGTTTTAATAAATTTGATTTATAATCATGCAAAAAAAATTTTGTTATAAAGATAAATATAATTATGGTTTCTTGGTATAAAACCGAATAACCCGAAAATCGATAATATATAAGCCGAACCAAACTAGATATGATTCAAATATATGGTAGCTAATTTTTATAAACTGTATACCGAAAAACTGAAGAAACTGAAACGAAATCGGACCAAAATCTAGATTTAACAAGCTAATTGTCATAAACGTTCATCCTGCACAAGGCGCAGGTCTCTCTCTAGTATACTATATTTTGGAAACAATTGATTTGCTTCGTGATAGTAGATTTGAATTGATTAAAAATAATGTAAAAATATATTTCAAGATATATACTATCTGATAAGTAATATTGTTTAAATTCTCACTTAGTTTATGTTAACCCCGTTTATATGTGATTTATAATATATTATGAAAAACAATTTATATAAAACTAACTCTTATGTATTAATGCTGAAAAATCAACACAATAATAGAGCAAGGTTCTTTCCAGAGTATGACATATCAGATTTTAAAATGCATGAGAGATTGACATGAAAAAACTGTGAAAACCAATCAAAACATTTTGTCTCTCCACGTCATTTGTCTTGTCCCAAACCTTTTCTTCTTCTTTTAGTTATTTTGGTCGGCCTTCTTCCTTTATCGCAAAGTTAAGAGAGATATCATTGTTGACGAAGAACTCGAGATCAGATCGGAAGTAGTAGCGTCGGCGGTGGATTCGGAGATCATCACAGGTTCGACGAGTCGACTAGACCGATGATCCATCCCATCCCTATTCAAAGCTCTTAGCCCTAGCCCAGATTCTTCTTCGATTGTCTTTTCAGAAGGTTTCCTTAACGGGTCCGCGACAAATTCGAGGCGACAAATTCGAGTCTTGAAGCGTTTGCGCAGAAGGATATGATCTTGGG
>NC_027749.1:26942029-26948449 GCF_000695525.1 Brassica oleracea var. oleracea | reverse complement strand
GGGGGGGGGGGCTGTGGATGGTGTTGATTTGATGGAGGAGGAGTATCAAGTCCGGATCCGACAGAGAATGCAGGTACGGCTCCGGTCATCGACGCAACGATGGTAAATCTTCCTGTTTTGAAAATTTCCACTTATGCATTCTTTTAGTATATGTATGTAGTTATGTTTTAGATCATTGAGATTTTATATAGATATTGGGGGCTTTCTATGTTGTTTTGTTTACCTATTTTTTGGTTCCTACAGGCGAGATCTGTTTTAGATATTTTGGTCTGCTATGTTTGTAGTCTATATGTGTTCTTGATTTTGAAGTTTGTTTTTGTTTTTGTTTTTTTTTGTTTTACTTGTCAGGTACTTACATCTTTAACCTTGGCAATACATGTGAGAAGCTGCAGATGGCTGCACAAGTTATTGTTGCTATTGAGAACCCACTAGACATCATTGTGCAGTCTGCTATGCCCTATGGTCAGAGAGCTGTTTTAAAGTTGGCTCTGGAGCTAATGCCATTGCTGGAAGGCACAATCCTGGTATATTCACTAATCAGATGCAGACATCATTCAGTGGTCCACGTACAGGCCACCGGGTAAAGTCAAATTTTGAACTGATGAGTCTTTTTTCTTATACGACTGATGGTTTTGTCTTAACTTGGAAATTGTGAGTGTCTGTGTGTTGCTGCTATTGCAGACCATTAAGGAAGGTGCTTTGGGAAAAATTCGAATCATTGCTTTCCGTGACAGACTCTCCCATGAGGTTTGTTGAACATTGGTATTCATGCTAACAACAAGGGGAAGCAGAGCATTGGTTGTCTTTTCTTGCTTCTTTTTTTTTGGTACAAATGTTAAATTCCATACCGATTTTCTGTTTTTTACAATGTTGCAGAGCAACTTATTACAACGCAAAAAGAAAAGAGAGGAGAGAAGGAGACAACAGACAATAAGAAACAAGCAACAACAAGGAGCGATTAACTATAAGGATCAGTGAACCAAAAGTACAACTTTAAGAGAGAATGAGCATCAGTCGGGGAAGGAGGAAGAGAGAGTAATATCATGGTCCTTCATTGCATGAAGGAACATAAACAAAATAAACAGACAATAACATTTGTACCAACTCTAAGAGAGAATTGGTACAAATGTTAAATTCCATACCGATTTTCTTGCTTCTTGCTCGCATGGTCCTTCAGATGTGTGGAACCATCCGCCTTGCTCATAAGTGGGAAGTCGTGGTAAGGAGAGTAATATCATTTTTGAAATACTGCAATTTCATTCTTATGTTCCTGTTTGGTGTTTGACTTCTTTTTAAGTTGTGTTGTACAGGTTGACCTGCTCTTATACAGGGAGCTCGAGGAAGCCAAGCCAGAGGATGAGGATGAAGTTGGGCAGACTTTGGATTACCTGCTCCTAAATATGGTGGGGGAGACCAATGGACCACTGCTGTGATCTCTGCTGCTGCATGGCCATGAGAAACCCAGGTGTGAATCTCTGCTGCTCCTGCCGCTGCTTCATGCAACGATTCTGGTGAGGCTTAGACATAAACAACATAAAACATATATCTGATATAATCCAATCACGTGAGAAGGAGCGTGTACCTGAAAAATAAAGAGAAGGGGAAGCAGTTAGACTAAGGGATTTAGTATAAATAGAGACTTGATGTAATTGGAAAGAGTTGGTTAGTTGGAGCCTTGTGGCTTAGGCTTGTTTCTCTTAGGAGATTCAAGATAGCTTTCTCTGTAATTCCATTGCAAATTGCAATCCTCTGTTCTTGATAGAAATATATCTGAGTTCTATTAATATCTTGGCGCTCTGTGTGTTTTAATTTACGATCTTGGTTTTAATTGTTTGTTCTTTGCTGAAATTGAATGCAAATGGGTCATGTCAAAGGCTCAAACAAGTCTTTTATGAGTTTTAGTTAGAATTTTTTGAGTTCAAATTCTAACATATTACGTGAAAGTGTGATGTTTTTATGGCATAGAAAAGAAATGCATCAATTTTAATAAAATATGTGTTACATTTTGTGTTAAATAAAAAAAAGGAAAGCAAATGTTTGCAAAATAAATCTATGTGATGAGACTGTTCCTAATCGAAACTTACACACAATTCATATAATCAATGAAACCCGTTAGAGGGTTTTGGAACCAAACAGGCAAACATGGAGAAACATAGTGGTTCCTGGTCTTCAAAGCTTGTTTCCTATATTCAAATGGGGTTCTCAGTACGATCTCAAACTTTTTAGGTGTGATGTTGTCTCTGGCCTCACCATTGCCAGACTGGCCATCCCTCAGGTTCGCCACTTAGCCATCCCTCAGGTTCACCACTTAAAAAGTCACCCTAGCTGCTATAATCCAAATAAATTTTTTGTTAACCAATTAAAAAACCCAACCCGGCACAGTCATAACCTACCGACACAACCAATTCATTTCTTGATCATTGTCTATCTCTACCCCGCCATTGATGGTTACCAATTTTTTGGTTAGTTTTATAGGCAAGGGCTTCTGATTATTGTTTAATCAGGGTATAATTTGTTAACGGTTTAAAATGTGATCTTCTTATCACAATCCCATGCAGAGGTGTGGGCATTTTATCCGATACCCAAATCTGAATCCGAACTCGACCCGAATCCGAACCGAAGTAGTAAAATACCCGAACGGGTTTTGTATTGAACAAGTTTGGAAACCCGAACCCTATCGGGTATATTGAAACCCGAAGTAATACAAGAAGTCATCCAAACATATGTATACTTTAATCTTTTTTTTTTTTTTTTTTTTTTTTTTTTTGTAACATGTATACTTTAATCTAAATCTACATCTTTCATCCAATATGTAATGACTGGTTTCTCTAAACCGATTTTGGTTTAATTAATATGATATAAAATCAATACCAAATCACTATTTTTCTTAACTGAAACGTATATATGTATATGTATCTCCTTCTTAAACATAAGAGATTAAGGCACCATATGTATCCCCTATCTCTCATCTTCTCTCCCTACAAGATCGTTTTTCCTAAAATATTGTTCTTCTCACGATCCATGTAAGGTTTCTCGGAGACATTAGTTGTTGCCATCATCAACGATAATCACCATAAACGTTACTGTAACAGCCGGAGCCACCTCGAACCATCTTGTCGTTCTTCATACGGAGGGATAGTTTCCATCCATGGAGCTTCACTTGTTACTCTCGATCTTGTTATGTAACGAAAGCAAGAGAACGAACAGTTTTTTTTTTTTGCAAGAATTATGTGATTTTAAATTCTTTTTATCATTAATTCCAATTTTTTTTATCAAATGCTTTGGTTTTTTCGGTTATATCTGAAATTACCCTACCCGAAGTCCAGAAATACCCGAACGGGTTTTATGCTTCTATACCGAAATATTTGAACATCTGAAATACCCGATGCGAACCCGAACGGGTATCCGAACGCCCACCTCTAATGCAGCACTTCCTCACTAAGTATCCCCCGCCTTATCTAAGACCCAAAGCTTCAGGAAATAACCTAATCATTTGGACGAATTTAGCTTCGGCAACTTCATGTTAAGATGTTATCAACTTATCATTGATATTTTGATTAACTTATAAGAATTTTACTTCTATTTAAATTAATTAGAATATAACGTCTATGTTACAACATATTTTTACAATATATTTCTACCAAACATAAGTTACCATAAGAATAAATGAGACAAAAATTCATAGCAGAAAAAACATAAACAATACATTGCAAACAAAACTTCTAAACATTTTGGAAATACCTTGAATTAAAAAGAGACAAAAATTTCTCAAATTTTAGAATGTTTAATTTCTTTCGAAGTTCGAAACTAAAACCAAAGTGGATCGATATTTACTAATCAGATGATTTTAACCAAAAATTAAAATACTATCAAAACTGAAAAATAAATTATCTAATAAATATGATTATAAAAAATATACAAAAAGCTTCCGCGGCGTGGCACGAGTATTTATCTAGTATAAATTAATATCATTACACAACGTATAGCATCAACTATTAAATAGAATAAAAAATTAGTTTCTATACAAAGTTGCCGTTATTGATAAAAATAAGTAAACAAAATTTAAAACAAAAGAAATATAGCTCCAGCTAACTAAACATTTTATCAAATAAATTAATATAACACAATAAATCTGTTTTGTTGATTTTGTAAATGAAACAGAAAAAACATAATCTGCGTTTTAGCGCGGATCGAATTCTAATTACTCTGTAAAATCAGGTTTTGGTGGCTTTTGCAGATTCATCAAACTCTTTGAACTCTCAGACTCTTAGCTTATGACCCTTAAGCCCGTTAGCCGCAAATCTTGATGCCAATAAAGTGGAAGGCAATCTAGAAGTTGAACCAACAAATTACTCCTTCTGACCTTTTGGCTCAGGGAGTCTTAATGGCTCACCGGTTTTGAGATACAATCATGTAATTATTGGTTTAGTATCAATCTAATCTTCCAGTGAAATAAACTAGCATACATGTACAATAATTTATATACAGATTTCTTTTATAGTGGCCTAAATATCCTTTTATAGTATGTATATACAACAAGCAAATACCAAAAAGGCCACAAGCTAAACTGCTAAAGATCAGGAAAGACGAAAGAGACTCAATCGAATTACGAAGAGTACTGAATCATGTCTACTGTCTCCTTCACCAATATCTAAAAAGAAAACAATATGAACTATAGCAATTGTTCAATGAAAATTGAACACTGTAAGAGCGCAACAAAACAAAAAAAGTCAGTGGAGATTCTTTTTATACATGACCTGACTCACTCTCTTTGTTACTATTCTTTTCTTGTATAACGAAATAAAATTCAAAATCTGAGTGCACATGGCACTGTAGGCCTACAAAACATCCACTTACGACTTTATCATAACACAAAGGAATGGGACATCCTATCCTATATAGTTTTTGTTTTCTTATGAACTTAAACATTATATTTGTCATGACACATAAGTTGTTCTCTAGTAGTAGTAGACCTAACTCATATTCATAAACTAATTCAAAAGTAAAATATTTTTTTTTTTTTTTTTTTTTTAACCTGGGGGTATCCCAGGCCCATGGAGAGGCCCGGACTAATCCCCAAGGGGAGGTGCATCCCACGGATAGATCCTCTCTCCGGGTATTCAAATGGGCCCTAAAGCATAGGCCCATATCCGTGTTGGGTGACCAGGATAATTGTGACTTAGTTTCGCGCATCAGGTTGATCGAACCTGAAACGTGTTGGCGTCTCAGTCCCGTCTCCTTACCACTCTACCACAATCACCCGATCAAAAAAAAAAAAAAAAAAAAAAAAAGAGTAAAATATTACCACATTATATTCTTATCATTCACATTCAATTCTTAATATGAAATATAATACACCCATTTGATTGGACTAACATACATGATGTTTCTGGAATTAGATATCCACAAGTAAGATACAGCCTAAAAATTAAAACCTTTACTCTAAAACCATAAGAACATGCTAACCCATACTAAAATAGCTCAAAATAGAATGTTGCCACTTGCCATACATATATTACTATTTATTCATATTTGCATTCAGAAAAATGTGAAACTTCATACTGATATCTCTGTAGTTTCGATTAAGCAAAACACAGGACACACTTTAATAAGAATTAGCTCTCTTATTAATCAATCTCAAAGGCTTAGAAAAATCACTCAAAACTAAAGCACATGAAACTCATGTTGTATCACACGTTGATACCTCCATATATATCTACTCTATTAAAATAGAGTCATTAAAAAAATCTACTATACAAATGTCTATTTGGACCAGTTCATTAGTATCTAACAAATTAAATTATTAAATAGATATATTTATACATGTACATGAATGCAAGCCTTATTTATGGATAGTCCTATATTCTTGCCTTAGAAAGATTTTGTAACAATAAAATGAAGAAAGATCTTTACTACGATTTATGTGTATTAAATAGGTGTAATATATCTATTCAAAATCAACTATAGCGATATATATAGATAATCATCACTACACACTTACGTCATATAATAATTTTCTACCAAAAACACTTGATTAGTTACAAAAATAAAAAAAATTGCTAACTTCAACTCCAATTTTTTTTGTTATGGACTATTAACTATTTTAATTTACACACCCATTGTTAATACTAATAATCATTTGTTTGTTGTTTTGTATTTGAGCTTATTTTTCTTAAAATTCTGTCTCTAAATTTAAACATTATCCAAAAAAATTTCATTATCATTTATTTTGGCATTCAGATAGAAAAAAATATTTATCTTAATTTTAGTATATTAATAAATTTTTAAAAACTAAATTTTGTTACACATTTATAAAGAACTTTATGAAGTAATAAAATTTATTAAACATATGTAATTAAAAAATACAATATTCAAACTATAAAATGAATAAGGTTAAAAGAAATTATAACAAAATATATT
>NC_027749.1:26940084-26941172 GCF_000695525.1 Brassica oleracea var. oleracea | reverse complement strand
TATTTTCATCGCATATCTTTCCTGTCGCAACGTGATCCCATCTGAATTTTGTACCACTTCAATTCCAAGATAATATGTGAGCTTGCCCAAGTCGCTCATCTCAAAATTCTTCGCCATCCCCATCTTAAACTCTTGTATTTGATCAAGGCTCGATCCTGTAACCAAAAGATCGTCCACATACACCGCTACTAAGAGAGTGTTGTCTTTACCTTGCTTCCGGTACAAGGCCGGTTCCTTTGAGCACCGCAAGAAGCCTAAGCCTCCAAGGACATTGTTTAGCTTTTCATTCCAAGCACGCGGAGCTTGTCGCAGACCATATAGCGCCTTTCTCAGCTTATACACTTTGTTTTCCTGTCCTTTAACCACATACCCTTGCGGTTGACACACAAACACCTCTTCCTTCAGATCACCGTGCAAGAATGCTGTCTTGACGTCTAGATGATGAATCTGCCAACCCTTTGACGCTGCCAAGGCAATGATAAACCGCACTATTTCAATTCTTGCCACTGGTGCGAAGACTTCGTCGAAATCAATGCCGTGTCTCTGTATATAACCCTTCACGACTAACCTTGCTTTGAACTTATTTATACTCCCATCTGCATTCCGTTTAACCTTGAACACCCATTTGAGGCCGATGGCTTTTTCTCCGTGTGGTAAGTTAACCAGTTCCCAAGTTTTGTTTTTGATTATAGAGGCAATCTCGTCATCACAAGCATCACACCACACTTTCTTTTCCTTGGCTTCGTCATAGTCCCAAGGTGTATCATTAATACTCAAAAGAAGTCGCTCACTATCAAGTTCGGATAAGAGAATATAGTCATCAAGATAGGATGGTGTTCTCTTCAAACGCTCAGATCTTCTCAGTATACTAACGTCATCATCATCCTCTATGTTATCTATCTCAGCTTCAACGTTTGGAACATCTGCAGCTTGATCTGCCCTATCGATGGTATTGTTATTTCCATCGCATGTGCTCTCATTATCAAGTTCTCTATTGATTCCTCTGTTTCCAAAAGTTCGAAGCGTCACGTTGAAGGATCCTCTGTTTTCTGATGCGATGTTCTTCCAGTTCCACATCTTACTTTCAT
>NC_027749.1:26932011-26938521 GCF_000695525.1 Brassica oleracea var. oleracea | reverse complement strand
GCTAGATCATCAACTTTCTCTTCATCTTTCATTCGTAGTCTATCAAACTCAGCCATAAGCGTTTGTAGACGAGCCTCACGAACTCTGTCTGCCCCAACATGCCTCGACTTTATTGCTTCCCAAACCTTCTTAGCTGTGTCCAATTCTCCTACCTGCAGTATGAGTGTCTCAGGTATGGATTGGAAGAGCAGTGCAATCGCCATGTTGTTTTTCTCAGCATTAGTGGATTCTTCTTCTTCTATAATCTCCCATACGTTATGCAGTTTGAGCAAAACTTTAATCCTTATTGCCCATACTGTATAGTTAGCAGAGTTTAGCATCGGACAACTAAACGTAGACGGCTTGCCGTCTTTAGGTTTCATCACGAACGTAGACAAGTCTCCCATAGTCTATATCTTTGCCTGTATCGAATGCTGGTTAGCTCTGATACCAAATGTAGTTTCGATTAAGCAAAACACAGGACACACTTTAATAAGAATTAGCTCTCTTATTAATCAATCTCAAAGGCTTAGAAAAATCACTCAAAACTAAAGCACATCAAACTCATGTTGTATCACACGTTGATACCTCCATATATATAAGAGATTAAAGTCTTAAACTCACAACTCATATGATATTTAGATAACTCCTAAATATCAGGACTTTCCTATTTTCCCTAATCCATATCTCGGTAGGAATTATCTCTTAAGTATTTCAAGCTGATCCAACAATCTCTTGAAGTAAAAAAAAAAGAAAAAATCCATTGCAATCTTTAAGATTCGTGCACATTTTGCCAAACAGCTACAATGTCTCTCTCAACGGCAAGTGTGATCAAAGCAATGTTGTTCTTTTTTTTTTGAACTGGTTTTAAAAGGGGTGCAACACGAGGACTTTCCGGAAGATCACCCATCGTAGTACTACTCTCGCTCAAACACGTTTACCTGCAGAGTTCTGAAGGGATCCGGTGCATTAGTGCTGGTATAATTGCACCCAGCAATATTGTTCTTATGCATAGTTTTATGTGCATCGTAGAGACAAGACTACAAAAGTGGGGGTGGGATATGCTTCTTATAAAGATATGGGGCAAAAATTACAAAATCAATAAATATATGCATAGCTTTCAAAGCAGTCAAAGCGGATCTTGAAAACTTCGCCTCTCAACTCGTTAACAATATTTTTTTCTTCTTCGCTTGAATCTCGTTAACAAACTAACTAATCTCTTCTCTCAGTTATCCCAAAATTCAATTAAAATCTTTTTTTCATACAAATATAATCCCAATATAATCTAGCAAAGTAAATGACTACGACAAAAGAATACAAAATTAACAAATTAATAAAGTCCAATCTTAAACATCACTATATGATCCACTACCGGAAAAGCAAGTAACATCATCATTTAAAAACAACATTATCATTTCCTAACTTTTTTTTTTTTTTAAATTACAACTTTTTCTGTCTTCTTATATTTTTGTCAAATCCTTCCACTATTGTTTATCCCTTTTTTTTCCTAAAAGTAATTATTACGCAGTTTGAACATCGATTCTCTGATTTATACGATTTTATTTTTTTATAAAAAGTAAACTATATAAAAAAGAGAATAATAAAACAATCACTAGACATGTTCAACGACTAGATTCAGAGATATTACCGAATGTTCAGAAACGATTCCATCTTTCAATTGCAAGAAACACAGAGAGAGACAGAGAGAGAGAGATGCCTTCAAGACAAAACCCAATCCAACCAAAGCCATTCAACAACAACAGAACAGGAGCTCTCTTCCTAATCCTCACAGTCTCATCATCTCTCCTCATCTTCCTCGCAATCATCTACTTCATCTACCACCTCTGGACATCCCTCCTCAACCGCTCAAGAACCATCCCTTTCTTCGACGTCGCCTCCTCTCCTCCATCAAAGCTCCAGCTTTTCTCCTACAAAGAGCTCAAGCTCGCGACCAACGACTTCGACGAGTCCAACGTGATCGGCAAAGGCGGCTCGGGGACCGTGTTCAGAGGCATTACGAGGGACGGGAAGCTCTTCGCGGTCAAGAGACTCGACAGCCTCTCTCTCCAGTCCGAGACCGAGTTCCAGAACGAGCTGCAGATCCTCGGGGGCCTAAAATCGTCTTTTCTCGTGACGCTTTTGGGATACTGCGTCGAGAAGGATCACCACAGGTTCTTGGTTTACGAGTATATGCCCAACAAGAGTCTCCAAGAGCTTCTTTTCAACGAAGAAGGCTCGTGCTTGAGCTGGGAGAGGAGGTTTGGTATCATTCTTGATGTGGCGAAAGCTCTCGACTTTATGCATTTTGGATGTGACCCGCCGGTGATTCATGGAGATATCAAGCCGAGTAATGTTCTTCTTGATTCTGAGTTTAGGGCCAAGATCTCTGACTTTGGTTTGTCTAGAGTGAAAGTGGAGGAGGGAGGAGGTTATGGTGGGGTTGATCTGTTCAGTCAAGAGCTTTCTGAGAGCACTCCTCAGACGGGCGTTGGCACTCCAACGCATCATCATGAGGTTGATTTCTCTCTTGCGTTACAAGCTTCTTCGTCTTCTAAGAATAGTAGGACGAGCCGTAACATCAAGGGAATGCATCTGAGCTCGATGAGTTTGGCTATGGAAGAAAGTGAGGCGAAAGGGAAAGAGGTTGAGGAGGAGAATGAGTTTGAGCAGAGCAAGGAGATGAGTGTGAGTCCGAACTCGGTTCTTGATTTGGGGAAACAGTGGGGGAGAGATTGGTGGTGGAAGCAAGAAGGGAGTGGCGAGTTGTGTAGTAAAGATTACGTTAGGGAGTGGATAGGGAGTCAGATTCACACCGAGAATCCGGATTGGGATGATGATGGGAAGAAGATCACCGTTAGCAGTAACACGCCTGAGCTGGGAGTTTCAACTAGGACAGTAGATAAAGATGAGTCTGGTTTGAATGAAGCTAGGTTTGACACTCTAGAAGAGAAGTTTGCAAAGGAAGAGAACAACGAGAAGAAGAAATCTAGAAAGAAGAAGAAGAAGAAGAAGCATAGGAACATGGAGGAATGGTGGAAAGAGGAAGAACATCAAGACAAAAAGAAGATTAGAGTCTTGAGAATCAAGTTCAAGAACCGTTTAAAAGTCCCACATTTTCGTTACTGTTTCCATGGTAAAGGCGAAAACGGCGTGGAAGATAGAGAAGGAGAAGCAGCAGCGGGAGAGTTCAGCTTCAGAAGAGGATGGAGAAGGAAAAGCAGCAGCAGCAGCAAGAAGAAGAACAAATCAATAGGGAGTGAGATGTGGAGTGGAGATTTATTCAGCCGCGAGTTAAGCAGCACTACTAGCATGAGAGGGACACTGTGTTACATAGCACCAGAGTACGGAGGCGGCTGCTGTTACTTGATGGAGAAAGGCGATATCTACAGCTTTGGAGTGCTGATCCTAGTGATCATCTCAGGTAGGAGGCCTTTGCACGTCCTTGCGTCGCCGATGAAGCTTGAGAAAGCCAACTTGGTGAGCTGGTGTAGGCAGTTGGCTCAGTCAGGGAACGTTCTTGAGCTGGTGGACGAGAGGTTGAAGGATGTGTATAGCAAGGAAG
The DNA here is from genome assembly GCF_000695525.1 of Brassica oleracea var. oleracea. Taxonomy (NCBI): domain Eukaryota; kingdom Viridiplantae; phylum Streptophyta; class Magnoliopsida; order Brassicales; family Brassicaceae; genus Brassica; species Brassica oleracea. Next base: position 26,934,980 of record NC_027749.1, on the reverse strand, counting down.
AAGCGGGACTGTGCATTAACTTGGCTTTGGCTTGTCTACAGAAAGCGCCTGAGCTAAGGCCTGATATCAGTGAAGTTGTGAGGATACTGAGAGGTGAAATGGAGATTTCAGCGACTGCTTTTGAGTTTTCTCCATCGCCTCCTGCAAAAATTTATGGCAGTAGATCAAAGCGGAGAAGTTAAAAACAGAGCATTGCAGAGTAGTAGTTTGAAGTTTGGTCTGATTTTTTGTTGGTGTTTTCTTTATGAAATTGTTAAATTTAACTTTTGCGAATTGTATTATGTTGTGATGTTTTTGTAATCTATGACTGAGATGCCAACTCAATCAAAATGCAGAAGAATGTATATCAAATTATAGTTCAAGTGCAGTTTTGTTGTGAGAGATTTCTCAATTGCAGTATTGAAATGCCTCAAAACCCAAATTGCATGCTCTCAATGATAACCAAGCAAGACAATTTAAAAAAGCAACTAAGCAATTAGATCTTTAGAAGATTGCCAGCTGCTAAAGTAAACAAGTCATAAAGCAAGGGACCCATAACTTTTTCTTTGATGGTAGCTTGAAATGTGGCATAACAATTGCAACACTCAAAAAGAATCCAAGGCAATATCAATCATCACGGTTCATGAGTAACTAAATGAGACAGATGAGTTATGAACAAAACTAAGGACAAAAGAACACAGAAAAAGACAAGCTGGACAAGGAGAGTCCTAAAAATCTTGCTTTTGAAACAAAGTGAGCTCAGCATCTGCCTCTTGAGTTGTCTGGTTCATATCACAACACGTTGAACTTAAATTTACTCTACTCGAACTTGGAGGATGTGTGGACGTGTGTGCCAAGAACAGTCAAGAATAAGAATTGTTAATAACATCCTCATGTAATCCGGTCCTGAATCAGCATGGTTGCAAATGTTTAGCCCTGCAGTTTGATTGATATTATTAGGCTAAGCAAAGGTATGATCACCAATATGGTAATTGGAAGACTGCATACAAACCAAATGGAACAGACGAGCTAGAACACATTGCATGCGTCACATTCTGAGGACTTGAGACCACGAGGTCTGAGAATCAACTTTACTTGAGTGATCGTTTGATCTCAAGTCTTACCCCTATCAGATACATTTTTGTATACTACTGATCGTTGACCTCTATAGCCTCCTCGAGAACCAACTTTTTGAAGATCTTTCCTCTTGCTTTTTCTAACCCCCTTCACCTTCTGTTCCTTAAGAAGTTTCTGGAGCTTAGGACTACCAGGGAATCCTTTTGCTTCCATATCTAAATACGTCTCTCTGGCCTTCTGCAGCCACCCACATGCCAAAAGCCCTTGTACTGTGGCCAAGCAAAGAGCACCATTAGCAGCGACCTCAAAACGACCCATCTCTGCCCAGATCTTCAAAGCATTCTCCGGTTGCTTCTTCTTGAATAATCTTCCAAGAACGAGGAGAAAGGTGTCTTCTTTAGGACCTAAACAAGAAACCTTCATTTGTCCTAAAACCTCTAAAGTTTGATCGAAATTCACACATTCAAGGAATGCATGAAACGTATCAACTGTTGGACTTAGCTTCTCACTTATCATAGTCGCCAATACATCCCTCGCTTCTTCAACTTTTCCCTGCTCACAAAGAGGCCGTATCATCGCATTGTAAGTGACTGAATCTGGCTTTAAAGTTTCCTCCTTCATCTTCTCCACAAGCTTCACAGCTTCACCAAAGCAATTCTCGCAAGTCAACACATAAACCAAAGAGTTATAAACTTCAACCCCGGGAGTAAACCCTCGTTTCCTCATCTCATCGTAGAGCCTAAGAGAATCAAAAAGGTTGCCAACTTTGGAAAAGCAAGAGATCATGTGACTGTAAGAGTCCTCGTTAGGCGTGATACAGTAGTTCCCCATCTCTCGCCAAATCCTCTTGGCTTCAGTCACATCAGTCCAAACGTTACACCAACCATTAAGAATCACGTTAAATCCTTCAACGTCCAAAGGAAAGAGCTTTTTGCTTGCGAGCATGAATTCTTCAGCTTTTTCAATGTGCCCATGTCTACACAAGGCGTGTAACAATCCTTGAAATGCTTCATCATCAGGAACGTGCTTAAACTTATCCATGATATCGAATGTCCGAATAGCTTGGCTTGTATCATTAGCAGCAGCATACCTACATCAACACCAATTCAATATCACAACCAATGTTCTAAATATTGCTCGTCTAGACGAGCAAATCGGCAAAAAAAAAAAAAACTCTCACTACTGCTAACGATTTCTTGAACATTGATCTTTAAAAATTAAACAAAAGACAGAGAGTCAAACCTGTCCATCATGAGAAACATGGCCTTTCTGGTATCCCTTGAGACATGAAACATGTCACGGATCAAACACCACGCTATGTTGAACTTTTGATGATTACCCAACACCCAGATCATCAAGTCACAAGCTTTCTGATCATCGCAGCCTCGTCTCTCTCCCCATTTAAACGCTAGAAAGGCAAGCCTCCATTCATCTCTTAATTCCCAGATTAAAGAGTACAAAGAACCATTATTTAGATCAAAGGTTGACTCTTCCAGAGAAACCATGGCATCCGACTCCGACTCCGACTCTAGCTCAGAGACCTGCCTGACTAAATCAATCAGACCCTTCTCCAAAGGAGCCACTTCGTTGTTGATATCAAATTCTTCGAAGATGGTTTTGGTGGAGAAGCGATTGTAGTAGACAAAATAAGGGACATGGCTTAAGATTTGAGAATGCGCAAGACCTGTTCGATGAAATGCTGAGGAGAAGGAAACAATGTGGAAAGATGAGCTAGAAAACGATCTCGACACTGCACGTGAAAGATACTGACGTTGAAAATTCAACAGCTGTGTTGTACGCGTTAGTTTCCTAGCAATCGCAGCACAGCTCATCGGAGTGGGAGGAGAGCTTTCGGAATGGTTTTTTGACTGCGTCTTTTGTGAGACGAGGAGATGAAATTATGGAACTGATGT
>NC_027749.1:26911864-26931907 GCF_000695525.1 Brassica oleracea var. oleracea | reverse complement strand
GGGGGGGGGGGGTTCACGTAAATAAAAAGGTTATGTTAATGGGCTTAAGTAAATAAAAGCCCATTTAAGATGGTCCTGAAACGCCGACGAAAAAAGGGTCGTAAAATCTCCTGATAAACCTGAGTCGGAGAAGTTGTCGGAACGACGGAGATGGTAAATGAGAAGAAGATGAATGGAGCTTCGAACATGGGGTGGAGGAGGGTTTAGGGCACTATGTGTACAGTGGGGAGAAGAATCACGTTTTAGCTGGGATCGGGATCTTCACCGTCATCTTCGGCATCCCTTGGTACCTTATGAATCAAGGTTTGATTCGTTTTGTAGATTAATTTCAACTTCTTTGTGTCAATACAAGCTATAATTAGATGCAAAGTAAAGATTTTTTTATCGAAAAATGTTTCTTTTTGAGGGGTTATGACATTTTTGCGGTACTGATTGATCTCATAAGCTGTTAAATTTATCATTCAATGGTATGTTTGGACTATTGGCAAAAATGTATTGGGATTCATTAGAGATTAAATGTCCAGAAAACTTAACAAAATGATTGATAGATTGGCTTAACAGATAGAATTTGAGGATGAGTCACAATTTTTTTTATCGTGTTAGGATCGTAGACCTGCATCTTGCATGATCACAGTCCTACCGTGTTTGTCTGCTTTGTCTCTCCTGATCACATCGTTTTAGTAGTTTCTTATGTATGTTTGGTTTTTTCCTTGATCTTTAAACTCTTTGTTAAATTCTGGTTTCTTTTTAGGATCTAATCATCGGTCTCACCAAGATTACATGGAGAAGGCTGATAAAGCTCGTAAAGCGCGTCTCTCTTCATCTTCATCCTCTGACAAGTAGTTCATAGGAACTTAACTCCGTAATGTCTGAGCCAGTTTGGTTTTTGTTCAGATACGTACTCATAAGTTTCTGTATCAAAATAAATTGAAGATTTCTCATCTATAATGCCTCAAAGTTAAAGCTTCATTCTCATAATATTTCATCTAGAGCACTGTTTCCATCTTGTGAAGGTCACAGATGATTAATAAAAGCAACATTAAACGGTAAAATAGAAATCTCCTACTTGTCTAGGGCAGTTATATGTCCTCACAGAGGCATGAGCCTTCTACGTTTGTAGAACCAGAGGAATGCCAAAAATACGAGAAGACCAGAGACTCCAGTAATGGTCAAAACCCATTTGAAAGCACCAGGCTTCTCAAAGAAATCTATCTCAAAATTCATCCCAAAGATCCCTGCTACAACCCCAAAGATGGCCACCACGAACGTTGCTGTAGTTAGCAGCAGCTCAAACTGGATCAGCTGATTCCTCACGTTATCCTGCCAATACCATAGATTCTAAGCAAAATAAAAGTATAAGCATGATCAAGATTTAAAGGGTATACCAATTGAATGTTGATGAAATCTTCAGTATCATCAATGTACTCCTTTAACTGAGTTGTAAAAGAGAAATGCAGAGGATTAGACAGGCTTTTAACTGATACTAAACACAAAGGAGTGGTTTCTTATGTTACCGAGGTTAGCTTGTTGAGAGTGCTGTCAATGACAACAAAGTAAGCTTCCAGCAACATCTCCAGCTCTTCTATATTCTCTGTTGCGCTTTCCGAGCTTCTTGCACTGTCATGCCTGCTCCTCGCAATGCTCAAGCTTTTCTCAAGTCTCCTTGAAGAGTCAGGAGGAGAAGAAACAGGAGAAACTGGCGCAGAGAGTGAAAGACCATCGTTTGATCTGTAGCCAAGTAAAGAGTGATGATCACCACCATTCAAAGAACCTTCCATTCTCTTCTTCTTCTCGGTTAAATACATCTCAGCCATGTCCCCATCATCGTCCATCAACTGCTCGATCTCATCCCTCACCTTCTGAACTCTTCTCGTCAACGCCACAAGTCTGCTCTTCAGTCTACGCACACGCTCCAAGTTCAAAGTACTGATCTTTGAGGTAAGCTCATCCAATAACGGGTACGCCTCAATCTCCAACTCTGAAGCCTGAGCATCAAGGAAGGTACAAGCAGCTTCGAGAGCAATCTCAAGAGCCCTAAACTCAAAAGGCAAATAATCAGGGGACGAGTTTTGGAACACATTGTTCCTCCTCCTGATGAGTTCGTTCCTGTCCTGATTCCAAACCTCACCAACAGCACTTGCCTTAAGCCTCTGTTGCAACTCAACCACATACCGAAGCACATAGTTATCGAGAGAGTTCAACAGCAAAACCTCATCCGCAGTGATAATACAACGAATCTGCTCCAAGTTAACAACAATAGCTCTCTCACGCCCCAGGATAGTAGAGGGATACACGAACAAAGGATCAAGCAGGCGCAAGTCACGTGCCGGCAAGTCGCATCTACGCATCATTGAGAACTTATCAACCTCAATGACCTGTGTATTGGCGAAAGTGTCAACGCGGATCCACGACTTGAGACCTTGTCCACGTTTCTTGAGACCTGAAACGTCAACTCCGAGGAGAGGCTGTCTCCCTGAGGCAGAAGGGCGAGACGCTGCTGCTTCTCCTCTGAGGTTTATAGCTGAAGCGGGTCTCGGAGGAAGCAAACGCTCCTTGAGATCAGACATTGTTTGCTAATAATCTCCAGATGCTACCGAAAAAAAAGGAATGAACTTTTATTACAAGACTCTCTCTAAATATGATCAGGAAGAAGATTTTCAAACCTCCGTGTTGAAGGAATCAAGACCGACCTCGCGTGTTCTTACTCTGTCCTAGCCACAGCTGTAATAAAGAAAACGAGGAAGCAGTATCAAAGATGGAAGCTTTAGATAGAAAACAAATCATACACCACAAGACAAGACTAGAAACGCTGAGAGATACGACCACATGTAATAGAATCGAGTTGGGTGAATCAGATGGATCGTCTCAGAATCATAAAATGATCAGAAAGGTCTCAAATTGTACACTTCCGTATCAAAATCCTCGCGACGGGAAACCCCTTGAAGCTAGAATCAGAGAATTGATTCCGAAGTGACTTCGTTGGATTGGATTCTTAAACAATCTGATTGAGTTAATGCGGAAGGAGCAAAAAGTAAGCACGCCTTTTGCCCTTGTAGACGCAAATTACAATAAGAGAGAGCTTAATAACCGGAATGTAAACCGATTATTAACTAATTTATTTTGGTTTAGACTTAAAATGTACCGAACTCATATTAATACTTGCTATAACAATATTAACCACTGGAAAAGTTAGGTAGATAAATTAATGTTGTCCATTTAATTAAGCGTGATGACACAAAAGTAATTAATACGGAGTATTGAATGGTTTTAGATTGTGATGACGACGTGCAATTTATTTCTTTAAAAAGAGTCGGTGGGATGACCAGTGGATGACGATGAGCCGTACGAAGCAAAGAGAGAGACATTGAAACATACATCCGAGCAAGGAATAACGCGTGGGAAAGAGCCTTGCATGGCATTAGAGAAAGCAATTAAGTCACACTTCTTGATGCTACAGATACAGACTCTGGCAGCAGGTGGAACTTTCTGTTACTACTACTCAGTGCCAGTCCGGACCTATGTAGAGCCGAAAGCGGACAAGAAAATTATATCCTTAAATATAAAAATATTTTTTATTGCACGTTTAAGCATATAATCAAAATAATGCAATATACTATTAAATTCTAAATTGTTAACAAAAATAAAATAAAATACAAAGAGATAAAATCACATTATTCATGAAATATAAAATTTATTGATGAATTTTGAAATAACTACAATATTTAAGCCATACTGGTTCTACTAATATCATAATTGGCAATCCATTTAGTTGGTTGTCAATCTTATTTTTGTTACATTTTCTATTAAAACATTAACTGTATAATATGACAACATCTGATAAAAATTCATTAACATCAACATCATTTTTCCTTTGTGAATTGTCTCACGGATTAGAACCGAATTTATGATAATTTGTTTGTGTAGGTTTGATAAATTCCTAGAAAATTATAAAAACTTAAAAAAAAAATGCAAATAAATAGAGCAAAAGAGTTACATGTGATATTAAGAATCACATTAGTTCAGGTGAAGACCGATTAAAAATACAAACTAAAATGTTGAAATCGAGCAACTGATAACTTAAATCATTTTTATAACTATTATCTTGTTTACAAAGCTATTTTATAAAAAAAATAGAATAAAAAACAAAAACCGCAAGAATAACATTTATATAACTAAAATTTGCTTAATTAAATGTTTTTATTTAATAATATATTTGTGATATAATAGACAAATTTGTTAGAAAAGGTAAGTATCGAATGAGGCAATTTTAATTGTTATTTTCTCCAAAATCTATACTATTATTTGCGAAGTAAATTTTTGAAATCGAAATCTCACGTTAAAAATTAGAGTGGTTAATATCGTTTATACCCTTAATGAATAATTATATTAATTAGTAAATAAATATAATAAAATTTTCAAAAATAAAAAACATGTTTTAAAACATAAGATATTCTTAGATATATTCTTTTGTTATCTGAAAATAATATTTTATTATAAAATTTATAGTTAGATATAAAAAATATAATTAAATGCTAATCAAATAAATATATTTTCTAAAATATATGTGAATGTTTTTAAAATTTAACACAACAATAAGCATATATATTTTGATAAAAACTAATGAATATATATTAATAATATTTTATTTATATGTTATATTTGATAATTGACTATAAGTAAATATAATAAAACTCTCATAAATAAATTATATTTTTAAAACATAAGATAATTCTTAAATATGTTGTGTTTTTATCTGAAATAATATTTTTTACTATAAAATACAAAGTTTAATGATTGATTTATCTTTTTAAAAACATAATTAATAATTTATTATGTTGGTTTTGATTTAATAGTTATAAACATATAAATATCTATAAGAACACAATGCTAGGAATAAAAAAAAGATGGTAAAAACGAAAGGAGCATCGAACTCACAACCTATAGATCACAATGAAAAACATAAACCACTAAGCTATAGTGATCTCGCTACATAATTTGGCGCCCCTTAGATATATACAATATTTGGCGCCTAAAGCCCTTACTTTATGAACTTTAGCCGAGGGCCGGCCTTGCTACTTAGGCCTGTGACGGATCGGGTATCCGGGCAATTTTAAGGTATCCGGATTCGGATCCTTATCCGGCGGATCCATAATTTTACTATCCTTATCCGGATCCGGGGTTCTCGGATATCCGGATGTCGGATATCCTTTCAAAAATTGTAATATCCGGCGGATATCCGGATCCGAATTTTGATCCTTAAATAAATAAAAAATAATATTAATATATATAAAATATCATAATTTAAAAATAAAAAAAAATATAATCTCTTTAATTATTTCTATGTATAATATTACAAAATTTACATAAAATTTATATATACTATTATAAAAAAGAAAATATATTAAATAAAATTAATTTATATATATAGATATTACTATTTTTGAAATATTTATTAATAAAACTTACGGATACGGATATCCGGACTTAAAAATTAAGATATCCGGATCCGGCTTTGACGGATCCAACATTTTACTATCCGGATCCGGATTCGACCCCTCCGGATATCCGGATTTTCGGATCGGATCCGGATCGAATCTCGGATCGAATCCGGATCTCGGATAAAAGTCTCAGGCCTATTGCTACTACTAATCCACCAAAACAAATGAAACGATGTTTGATCTTTGAATCTCTTCAGGTACTGCAGCAGTAAATACATACCTCAACTTATACTGAATGCCAAAACATAACTTAACTAATCAAAAATTTGAAATTCATGCCTAAACTAGGGGTTGATAAAAAAAATACATACCCCAACTCCTATTGCATGCCAAAACATACCTTAACTAATCAAAAATTTGAAATTTATGCCTAGTCTTTAGAAGTCAATGTAAATCCTAATTTTGATTTAAACTCTGTTAATTAATTGTTAATGACGATGACTATGATAATACTTAATTGGCTAATTAGTCAGATGAATAATAATTGGATCTAATCGAAAATCAAATTGGAATAAGTCAAATCTGATAATAGTTGGGCCAAAACCTTAAAACAATGGGTTATTATCAATATGATGTCGTCTGTGTTTTTTTTTATCTCCGCTCCTTTCTTTCTTTGTATGCGACAAAGTGAAGGATCCTTACAAGACATAATGAAGAGACAAAACACAGAACAAACAACGTCGTAGAGATAATGGTCCTAACTCATTAGTCAATTAAGTATCCTAGTTCGTCATTAATAATTAATTAACAGAGTTTAAGTCAAAATTGGGATAACATTGTCTTCTAAAGATTGGTAAATTTCAAATTTATTAGTTAAGGCATGTTTTAGTATGCAATAAGAGTTCAGGTATGTATTTTTCAACGATCTCTAGTTCAAGCACGAATTTCAAATTTTTGATTAATTAAAGTATATTTTGGCATATAGTAGAAGTTAAAGTATGAATTTTCTCAGTGACCCCTAGTTCAGGCATGAATAAGCCGTTTTCCCGTGCATTTTCCATGGATTAAAAGTTCGAAGAAATTTGCAAAAGAAAAACCAAAACGACTTTCTTAACAAGTTTTTGAGTTGTTTAGATTTTTTTTTTATATTATGGCCCTGTTCGTTTGTACATCTGGAAGATGCATCCAGATGGTCCATCTAGATGTCTTATCCAGATGCTCCATCTGGGTGTTGTTCTTTTCTTCATTTCGTCCATGCATCCAGATGAATCATCTGAATGCAACTATGTTTGTTTGCTTTTCATTTTTTAACTTCCATCTGCATCAAGATGGAATGTTAATAAAATGACTAAAATAAAAATTTTACGGTTGGCTGGGTGCTGATAATAAAACCTTCACGCTGTAGCATACGTTTATCGAAATAAAACCTCCCTTTGTTATGTTCTCTTATTTCTAAGGAGAAACTAATTCTCAGCGGCCTGTGGTCTGAAGCCCACATGCTTTGATACTCTGTAATAGACTTTGGAAATAAATGGAACCAGCCATCATTACCAAAGCTACGATCCAACCTACACTGCACCCAAACTTGCTCTCTCACTCCTTCCCATGACAACGAATTACCAGTGGTGCGCAGCTCTCTGACTTTGCACTCTTGGACCATGCTTCGAAAATCCCAGAAAGTAGAGTCCTCTCGTACATCACCTCCCAACTTCTCGTCATTAGACAAGAGTTCATTAAAATCTCCAGTTAATAGCCACGGCTCATCACGCATTAACCCAATATGAACAAGTCTGTTCCACACTTCCCTCCTTCTTGCACGAACAGGGTCTCCATACACACATGTAAAGAAAAAAGTAATCGACCCAATAGAAACTTTCATGTCGATGATTCTCTTATCTGAAGACAGAATCTCAACATCAAAACAACTCTTCCACATAACCACTAACCCACCACTTAAGCCTATTGGCTCCACAATCACTAATTTATCATAACCCAAAGTCTGCTGTAAATCTGAAATAAAACTAAACCTTTGCTTTGTCTCCATAAAGAACATAAAATCCGGAAAAAAACGTACGCCGCATTTTCCGAATTAGTTGAACTGTCTCCGGACTACCAGCCCCTTGACAGTTCTAGCTGAGTATGCTCATTGGGGAGGCAGTGGGTTCAAATCGGAAGCCACCGTATTTGCTTGGGTTTTCAGATTTTTAGTTGGGTTAGTCTCAATCTCGGAAGAGGACTTGCGCTTTAGAAAAGAATCAGCAGGCAAGATAGATCCTGACGCTACTTTCTCTGAGTTGCTCTGCTCAACATTAACAATGGTTTTTCTCTTCCAGGAAGGAGGACGTCTCCTCTGTTTCTTGCCTCCTCTTGAGTCCCCGGCCAGTCGGGATTGCGATGTACCCAACTGGAAACCCGTTGAGACATCAAGAGCAGCATACACTGGGTTCATGTTATTTACAGACGCAGTTTCTGATTCCAACCCACTGTCTTCATTCTGGTAAGGAGCAGATCAAACCTGCATTGCAGCCTTAGAGTTACCCTTTGAACAGGTGATGTCAGTATAACCAAAGACGTGCCTGTAACACCCCCAAACCGTCCTAGACATATGGTCGATCAACCGGCCTACAATCAAACAAGAACATGACTGACCATCCAACCCAACACCATGGTCTGGAAGCGCTACGTGATGGATTAGGGACGATCCGGTCAAAGTCACAAATTTACTCCACGACCTCGACTAGTTCATACACTAACTCGTCCCGCTGCGTCAAGGCATAAGGCTTTGCAACCCGTACCTAGAGTTAGCGTTTTCTGTTAGATCGAGGCCTAAGGCTTTTTAACCCGTACTACGACCTGACGTTGTGTTAGACCGGACTAGTCAAATATCAGAGTACTCATGAAGCGCAGATAAAACAATTATTTTTATTGATTTAGGAAATATTCATACAATGAATAATTCAAGACTGGGCCTTGCCTATTGCCAAATCGAGTCAACTAAACACAATCTCAAAATACCGTTTACAAAAGGCATGAAATCTACTCCGGCGGTCCTAACGTCCAATTGCCTATTGCCAAATCGAGTCAACTAAACACAATCTCAAAATACCGTTTACAAAAGGCATGAAATCTACTCCGGCGGTCCTAACGTCCAACACCAAGCTATCTGATCATCCTTACCTAAAGCGACCTACAAAAAGGACAACGGAGTTGGATGAGTAATCTAGTATTACTCAGTGAGCTGGCGGCCTCTACCCGCAACCTAGGCTCTAACCCAGACAACCCAAAATAACAATCATTCTAGCCCTAGCATGCATTCAAAGCTAAAGCTAAGCAAACCGCTACTAAGTTAGACTTGGCCTCCTGCCCTGATCTAGCTTCAAGTAATGGAAACCTGCATTAAAACAAGTCGACAACCAATCCCTTGTTAACCATATATACGCCCGAGATCAGTACTCATGTAGTGTTAGTCACTTAGACTATACAAATATCATTAGCCGGTCGACCAACAATTAGACAAGAACATGATCGGCCAACCAATGATAGCGCCTAGCTTCAATATCCACCACCCTTCACAAGCAATCACTCAAACACATAAAGGCCAACGTCAGGCCTACACTAACCAAATACACACCAAGCCTAATCTGGTACCTAAACCAGACTTAAGACTTAATGTCAGAACTGCAAGACAAACATTCAACAACCAAGCACAATCACAATAATAACTATGAGTAACTACGACTCGATCTAACTCGTAACACTGTATATCGGTGCTACATTAACTTGAGGGTTCCATAACCCCCTACGACACACTAACACAACACAACACTCTAGCCCGGGAAATGGTGACTTCGTTTTCCTCCTCTCTATCGGCAATATCCTATCTCCCTACCACAAAAGCCAGAAGAAGACTATCCCTAGGCAAGACCTGAGGAACAAGACTCCAATCCAAAACTAAAGGATACTTAGGAGTCTACGACACTAACAACAATATCATCACTAAACAATTCAACCAGTTAGTTACTCCCTTACCAAGAGATGACTAACCTCAATCAACAAGATTAATTAAACGAGCAAGCATTTAATTAAATCTACTCAATCAATCTACTTAATCAAACCGTTACCCAGATAGTTCGGCCTCATGCTATGACACTATCTTTAAAGATAACGGGAACCTGCACTCAACCATATCAACACGCAAGAATATAAATCATGATGCATCCTAGTCCTCTTCAGGTTATTATCTCAGTCATAATTCCATTTCATCTCAGCTAGCCTGTGCTAAGCTGAGTCCGATTTAATAAATAACCCTAAGGACCATATCATGCAAAACCGTCAGCATTCTACTCTATATGTGACTCGATCTTCCCTAAATTCCAGGTGGAATTCACACAAAACCAACTCACAATGTTTTAGGCGAGAAGCTGCTGGTTGATCGGAGAGGACATGGCCAAAACCTAAGATGAACGTCTGGAGTGGACTGGACTGAAATGATCTTGTCTTGGACACAACCTCGGCTTCACCATGAAGAAGCTGACAGGTCTGGACGGACTGATCTGGACTCGGACAGAACCTCCTTTAGCTTCTGGACAGTTCTTCGACTTCCCGGCGGAGTATCGAGCAGAACTTCGACTGATCCGAACATGTGGAACTGAACTAACTCTGGATGGCACCTCCACTTGATCATCAAAGGAACTGACTGTCCTGGACGGATTGTATTGGACAGGGCTTCCGCCTCACAATCGTAAAGAATCATCGATTGGACGGAACTGACCTTCTCGGTGGAATATCGGTCTTCAGAATCGACCATACTTTAAAATCGACCACTTTCTTTCTCTATCTCTCTCTCTAGCCACGTTTTTGAAGTGGCTTTGGTGTGTAATGAATGTCTGAAACTTAAGGGACGGGTTGGGTATTTATAGAACTCGTCGACCAGTAAGGACGAGCCACACCAGCGACAGTGTGTCAGCCCGCATGCCTCAGACACATGCAAGGAGACGCACCCACGTCTATTTGGCTTTCTGCATGTCTAGTGTTCACGCATTGCGACACACGGGCCTCTGCGTGTCGTTTCGCATGCGCAGATCGCAGGTACTGCGACACCTCGTGCTCCACATGGCTGACTTCATGTCTCAGCCTCATACAGGACGCCACCACTCCTCCCAGATGTAAATCTGCATGACTGGAACTCATGCAAGGCGCCACAGCAGCACACACATGTCGATCAGCATGCTTCGGTTGCATGCGTCGTGACATCTTGTGCTTGGCCGCTCCACTTCGTGCTTCTATGTGTCAAGCTGCATGGAATGGCTTCATGCACGTCTACACCTCCTTAGATCGAGCCACCTCGAGCTTCTCGGTCGATTTACGCGATTTTGGCCCTTTTGGTGAATTTTCGTCCCGCGATCAATCCCGAATATTTTTCCGCTCCCGTTCTGATGCTCTAAATATTTTAATAGACTCCAGATGAATTCTGATATCCCTTAAAAATATTTTCCGAGCCTCCGGCTTCCTCGAAAGATTTCATAATACCGAAATTAGGGTTTTCGTCCAATTTCGGGTTTCCCGTCGTGATTTGATCCCGTCGTACTTGCTTCCCGTCCTGGTTGATTCCCATCCTGCTTCCAATGTCTTAGAAATAATATTTCCCTGATATGAAGTTTCGTAGAAGACTTCGTGTTGAAGAAACGTCATTCTTCCAAACCGTCGAGCTTCTAAACCATCGTGCTTCCAAAAACGTTATGCTTCCAAAACGTCTGTCTGATCAATCTAAGAAATCATCTAACTATGGTCGAGTAACTTATTCGACTCATAGTTCACTCACGATCAATTCTTCGACCACCTCGTTCTTTGAAATTTCCGATCGATCTTTATCGCCCGCGATTCGAAATCATTATTTACTGACCATGTAATCACCACCGACCTTTTTTCGTGTTTTAGCCTCACTCGCACGGCATCGCGAATCACTTCCCGATAGGTTATCCATCCTTCTACTACTGCAGTCCAAGCACGCTTAACTCTGGAGTTTTAAACGAATATTTGATGAAAACAGTAAGTCAACTTTGGTGACATAGGTAGCCAAATCAATTATGTTAAGCTTTTCCATATATCACAACTCGGAATATTACAAAAACATTTATCGAATTACGATCAACATATATCTGAGGCTATCCTCAACAATTTTCTTTCTCTCTCACTTTCTCTTTTCAATGTTTTCATCTCATACTCTTTTTCAATTCTACCCTTATTTCTGTCACAGAATAGACAAACTCACCGTGAGCTTATTACAAAGAAGAGCAACGACAAGCTTCCCATAAAACAGAGAGAAAACTATGAAGAAAAAGACTAACTTTAACAAATTTTCTGATTGAATCTATTCACAACAACTTTCCACTCTATGTACTCATTTGAGCTTCTTTATTTGATAATGTGGATCTCATCGATGTGGCCTTATTGACACCCTCCATTGTCATTTATCAAAGAGGTATAAGAGGAGGAAGTCTTCTCAATTCTCAAAGCATTAAACCTCTAAAATGCTAAGAAAGATATGGTTGTGAATCTTGTGGTATATGTAAGGACTGGTGTCGAAAACCATATTTTTGTGGTTTTTGTGTTTAAAAAAAAACTATAAATATGCTTTCGTTGTGTTTCGTGTAGTCTAGTTGGATTTGAATGTGCAGATATATGGTTAAGACAGACTTAAGAGTTTATTTCTCACAGTTGTGAGGGTTGGGGCTGCGATGAATAGTTTTTGGTGGCTGATTCTACACTTGCTTTTTAAAACTGCATTGACATGTTTTCAGTAAAATATAGATAAGTCGATGGTAGAGGTAAGCAAAGTGCGAATCGAAGCACATTAAAAAATCGATTCACAATGAAAAAATATGATTTTTTAGGAAAAAATGTTGATTAGTTGTGTAAATAAAAAAGTGCGGTAATCGTCCAATGAAAAAGAATCCTTAAGGGAAATTCGGACTCATGTCCATTGTAGGATGTAAATTAAAGAAATACACAAAGCAACAAAATGGCTATGATATAATACATATTATGATGAATTAAGACAAAAGTGTCATTTTCTACGCGTGAAAGATAAACAGTGGTCTTTTTTTTTGCAACCAAAAAATCATTTTCACTTCATCCCTTTTTGCATACGGCGGAGACGAGAGATTTGGAGAACACTATTTTGAGAGATCGATTGTGCATCGGCGGTTGGAAAGGAAAAGGGATACACTTCGAAACACGGTGTGTGATAGACATCAGGTGGAGGAGCAGAGTTAGGGTTCCGGGGCAGGAGCCCACTATGTATTTATGGCAACTTAATCGGAAACACCGTCTCTTTTGAAGATTCAGTTGGAGCAATTATAGGCAGTTGAAAAAAGGTAATCTCAGGCAATAGATTGTGATTTGAACTTCATCTAGGCATGTTTTATCTATATGAGACCTGTTTAAATCTGTCACTGTGTTTCTGCAATTTTTTCCTACTTAATTTATGGGTTCGTAGAAAGGGTGAGCAAATGTATTTTGTAATTGCTACGAATATACTATACTATCCATCTTAATAAAACAGAACAAGTGAATCAGACATGTACTATAGCAGCTGACATGATAGTATAGTGTGATTTATATACATATGCGCTTCCATGATTGTCTTGGATGATGTGAAAATTCACTATGCTTCACTTGTAGTTGAAGTGAAGACATACAGTTGCAGCTTTCTCGACCTTCACCCCTGACCAACTCCCATAATGATATGTTGGAGGAACCCCTATGTGCTTTCTCTACTCATATGCTACTTATAAGTTTTCGATTTTACTAAGCTTTGCTACTAATATCCCCATTTTTACTAGGGCGGACATCTCAATTTGTGTATTATTTCGAAAATTATGTATGGTTAAGTACAATCTGACGACTTATTTATCAATTGCTATTCATTTATAACAGTGCCTTTATTCCTCTTCCTATTGTGCATCTAACCTATGCTTTTCTGCAGCCAAACTAGATTTCTACATAAATATTTTTGTCTCTTTTTCCAATACTTATTCGGACACCATACCTAATTTCAGGTTTCCTATGTATTATATACTAGCTGTGTTATTTCTATACTATTATCTTTGATAGTATAAAATAACTTTCAACTGCTTACGCAACAACTAGATTATATGTGGGTCTTCTATACTAAATTCCACAATTGTGATCTTCTTACGGTTTGAATTAGTTTCTTGTGTTTCTTCTGTTGGTAGATAACACATTCGACCACCCTATATGACACAATAGCAGCGTCATTTACGTACCCCAATGAATTAAGTAGGTATGATGTTTTGTTTACGTTAGTAGATACTATAATACATACTTTTATAGTATAGTATCGTTTAACCTTTTGTCCCGCCTTGGGTTATTCTATATCCCAAATTGTACAACATCATATCTAACTCGCTCATTTTTTCTTTTTCTTCTTCACCTCGATCCTATTATTTTCACCATCACTATTACTGATTATTTTGTCGCCGCCGCCATCTTCTCTTTGACCTTTGTCACCACTTGTCATCTCTTCCACCTCCAGTGTAGGTTTTTTTCCTCCTCCCACCACATATTCTTCTATTTTAGTTTACGTAGCAACAACTAAATCTCTTCATCTGCCGCTCTTATTTATGCATTCACTTTTACTGCTACCAGTTACAAAATGATCTAAGAAGATAAACTAAATTGTATTTTTTGGTTTCATTCTATTATGATTGGTAGCATAAGAAATTTGGTAGATGCTCTGGTGTGTTTCTACTTCGACTAACCTGTACATTGTATAGTCTAGAATATTAATGCTGGTGTAGTGTTTTTGTTAACGTTTGTAACATGTTTCTCTTTTCACCATGTATATTTGTATGAGTGCTTCGACTATATTATATGGTTTGTAATATAGTATATTTCAGTCATGTTCACCACACAATGTGATGCACATATACTCACGCGCACGGGAGTACAAAGAGAAAAATGTCAAAGTTTGGTTCTGATTGTCATATCAACTATTAAATATCTTTTTTTTTAATTTTTTGAGCTCTTATGAATATTTGGCAAAATCACCGAATCCTTAAAAGAAATCTCAAAATTCATGAATAATAGCGCCACGTCACCATGGCTGTTCGGAGTCATCATCTCACTACCATCTCCGTCTCTCTTGGATTCTCTCAGATTCCAATGGAAGCTCCAAAAAGCTGATTCCTCTGTAGCAAAATTTTCATCTTCACTCTCAGATTCTGATCCGTTGTGAGTGTATATATAATTGATATTTTTATATATTCGGGTATTCGTTTGGTTCTCGGTTTGGTTCTATTTAGTTCGGTTATTTCGAATATAGAAATAAAGGAACCGTTCGGGTATTTGAGGTTTTCGGTCCAGTTCCAGTTTCAGGCATTTCGATTCAGTTCCGGTTCGGTCTTTCGGTTTTTGTTTTTTTGTCTAGTTCCAACTTGAGGTTGTTAAAATTTCAAATTGTTGAACTTTGATTTTGTTTTTATATTCCAAATAACTTCATTAGTAAATAAATTAGGAATATTTAAACAAATATATAATTAAAATTGGTTTAAATATATTATAATATTTTGGTTCAAAAACGTATATATATATATATTATATACTTTGTATGACATATGCATGATGTAGTATCAGATTATAAATTTTCAGTATAATATATGAAACCATGATTCTTATTAATACAAATCTGACATAGTATAGGAATACGACAGCAAAATTATACATTAATATTTTTCCAGAAAAAAATATACATTGATGGAATATGTAAATATGTGCTTACTCATGTTCAAAAAGAAAAATATGCATACCTACACATAAAAGAAGCGGTGCATATCATCCATTGTCAATGAAGATACACTATGTGCAAAGTTTTAATTAATGGCCCACTATAGTATATGATAAACTACTATTGTGAAAATTATTAAGTGGATATCATGTTAATTTAGAATATTAAAAAATTTAGAATAAAATAGACAGTGGTTCGATTCGGTTCGGTTATTTCGAATATAGAAATATAGGAACCGTTTGGATATTTGTGGTTTTCGGTCCAATTCCAGTTTAAGGTATTTCAATTCGTTTTCGGTTCGGTCTTTTGGTTTTGTTTTTTTTGTCCAGGCCTAATACTAGATAAGTGATTTTGTATAAGTACAACAATCCGGGATACTTGTACAAAAATGTATCAACAACAAGTCTGATTCCGATATGTTTGGCAGATTTTACAAGTCATCATCCCAAAAGAATGATTAGCTAAACGTTTACGTACCCATCTAAACAAATGATTAATTGATTACAATACTAGTTATCAAATAAAATTGTGTAATATACAGTTAATACAACAATTATTATGGAAACAAGATATTAAAAATAGGATAATTGAATTTGTATATGTACAACAATCTAGATAATATATACAAAAATATATCTTTTTTTTTAACTCAGAATTTCATTATTGAATAATTTGAAAGTTTAACAAAGGGGGAGTACCAAAACGGGAACACCCACAAGAAAAACAAAACACCATTAGGCATCAAAATTTAGAGCATTCCCAAAGGGGATGAGAGAAAATGCGAGAGTGAAATAATACCACTATAGAAGTGGTTAAAAAAAAACACCTCCATAGGGCCCTCCATAAGTGCTATATAGCACCCATTAAGTTGTTTCTGCATCGAGCGCCAGTTCATTTTGGAGCCAGCGAGGACCATTCATTGCAACGTAAGACTGATACATGTTCCCTTCAATGACACTCCTTGAAATGCATGTAGCTGGTTTGTTACGTGGTTCGAATCCAGGGGCTACATATTTTTAATTTCAAATCATGTAAAACGACGTCGTTTCACTTAACGCCAACAATAAACGATGTCAAATATTTCTGTTAAATTTGTTGACGGCGTGCTAAATTGGCAAGTCAGCGAAAACATTATTAATTAATTCTAAAGTCAATGAAAGTTTGGTGTTTTTTTGGTCAGTTCAAAAGTTCATGTTTCTTTTGGCAATTCGTACAAAGTTGAGGTTTATTTTGGCCGAATTCTCTCTAAACAAATGATTAATTGATTACAATACTAGTTATCAAATAAAATTGTGTAATATACAGTCAATAGAACAATTATTATGGAAACATGATATTAAAAATCGGATAATTGAATTTGTATATGTACAACAATCTAGATAATATATACAAAATATATCTACAATATGTATCATTCTATTTTTCATATATTTTGGCGGATTTTAGAAGCCATCATCCAGAGTTAGAAAGGAAACAGTTGCAACAAAACATTCGATATACATATGATATCATCACGGGAAGTCATTTAGCAAATTATTAATTGATAATTTTGATGAGATCATAAATTTACATATGATTTTTCAAAGAAAAAAAAGACTATATTACTATCTTATCTATTATGTCATATTTTAAAAATGATCAATTTTGGGATTAGAGGAATTTATTAATCTGTGATGTTTGTTAATTTATTGTTATTGTAATTTGTTGGTTTTTAAAAAAATCTCTGAATATTATCTTTATAATTTCAAGTTTGCCGCAAAGAAAAAAAAAATATATTATCGTCCCATTAGGCGGGAAGAAAAAAGAGGGAAGGAATTCAATAATTTTGGAGGCTCTATTTTAGGCTAATTATTTTGGTTAGTGAGAAATATTATTATAGTCGAAAGGGAAAAACTCATTTGACATATTCACTAAAAAATGAAACTTTTGTAAATTAATATCTCTATAAATTAATAAAATTTTAAAATATTAACATTATTAATTTATAGTGGTTCTACTGTATGTGGAAAAAATAACAGATTGATTTTTCCGTAGGCGAGGAAGAATTCATTTCGGAAAACATTCTCTTAGACTCACTTTTCATACAGTAACTAGTCAATGACACATATTTTTGTTTGCCTAAAAATTTTTTTTTTTTTTTTTTTTTTTTTTTTTTGAAAGTTCTGAATACTATCTTATAATTTTATTTTTTTATTAAGAAAATTATTTGCGGCAAAAAAAGTAAAGAAAAAAAAAACAAATTATCCTCCCATTAATAGGCGGGAAGAAAAAAAATAGGGAAGGAAATCAATAATTTAATTTTGGAGGCTTTATTGTAGCCTTTAGGTAAATTATTTTGGTTAGTGAGAAATACTATATAGTCGAGCGGGCAAACTCATTACCATATTCACTAATCATTACTTGGTCTTAAAAATTAAGCGGCGGTGGTTGGTGATGGAGGCAAGCAGGGCTTAAAATGGCGAAGGAGCGCATTTGACAAAAGTTCCAGGCTAGACAATGAGGACACGCCGTCGTGACTACACGGCGGCAGCAACTCAGCCGTCGACCTCGTTACCCGAAGCCCTCACAGTGAAGCCCATAGTTCCAATGTCGGGCACAAAAAGAATCAAATCGTGAGTTTTTTTTTCCCCTTTCTTAATCAAATTTCCAGGGTTTGTAGCTTTTCTCTAAATGTCCCAATTCAATTGTAGTTGTTTCTCTTTAACGTGTTGCTCTTCTTTTTCTAATTGTATCGTCAGATGCAATGCAAAATGTAAAGGATCAAAGAAGAGTAAGAAGAAGAAGTGTATAACAACAACAGGACTGTGGGATCGACATATTCCCACAGAGATCCTGGAGGGGATACTGTCCCGCCTCGGATTAAAAGACAACATACACGCTTCCGCTGTCTGCAAGACATGGTGTGAATCAGCTGTTTCTGTCCGTAAGTTACCGTGTCGCCCATGGCTTCTTCATCCAATAGATGACTGGACCATTCCTGGCTCACCTTACCTCCTTCTTGATCCGTTAAAGCCTCATCATGATCAGTCTCAAAAATACAACCTCGATTTCCCACACATGAGGTTTACGCCTGGTGGAATGTCTTGTTCTAGGGATGGTTGGGTGCTTGCGAAATCACCTCATCTCATGTATGCATTCTTTCTTAACCCCTTTACCAAGAAGATCTTCGTATTACCACGGGGGTCAATCTATCATTTAATGTCTCGCCTACCTTTCTCAGCAGCTCCTACTTCACTAGCTGTGTGGTCATCTCCTATTCTCGAATACCTAAAACTGCAGATTTTCGGATCGAAACTTGGCGGCCTGGTGCAGCCAGATGGACCACCCATCGCTTTGAGAACTCTGTTCTTCGCAGGTGGGACAAATGTGTCTTCTCCAATGGTGTCTTCTACTTTCTCAGTACTTGTGGCTGCCTTGGTGTTTTTGACCCGTGTGAAGCAACCTGGAATCTTCTTCCCGTGAAACCCCTTCTTTTCCCAGAGGTGGATTCTCCAGTGTTCCTCATGGAGCATGAAGGAGACATCTTTGTTATGTGTTCGCGCCTCGACAGCAACCATATGGTGTTTAAACTAAACATGAAACAAAATGTATGGGAAGAGAAGAGAGATCTTGGAGGCTTGACAGTTTTTGCAAGTTGCCCTGGCTCTTTTATAAGAGCTTGTCTCTCCGCAGAGGAGATGAACAGAATCTATCCTTCTTTTACTGATTTTTATTTGATTTATGGCAGAACCTCTTGTCGCCCTCCAAGAACCAACTTGTCTTGCCGCGTCGCTTGGGTAGAACCACCTCAAAACAACGTTGATTTGCTGTGACTTCTTTTTTTGTAACTTTGTTTATGTGTTTCCAAAGCTTTAATTTGAATTAGTTTCAGGTCAGTGTTTTAACATTGTATCTCTGTGTGAACTGAACAAGTTCCTAGTGTAATATGCCTACTCTTTTAAGAATTACACACAAGGGCTTATTGGACTAGGTGTTTGATAGAATTTTGAGAATTTAAGATTTGGTGGAATTTTGAGTTGAATGTTTTTAAAGTTTAAGGATTTTGATAGAGACTTTTATGGGGTTTTGGTAGAAATTTAAAACGACAAAGAAAAAAAAAAAAAAAAAAAAAAGATAGATATGGTAAGATCTTTCCGATAATATATAAAATAACAAATACTTAAATTCACAATACACATACATGTATACGTGTCCTATGTGAATTAAAGTCAATTGACATTTCTTACAACTATAGTTCTGCAGCTTGTAACATGTTTTATATCATCAGTCGTTTTCTTTGCCACTCCAATACTCTATGAAAGCTGACCGTACTCTTGAAAACTTATTTTCATGTTTGTCTCACTTTCACTATGATCTCACTACGGGTGGAAAGGTGGATTAGTATATGATATCTTGCATATTTGCATTGTTTTATCCATTCATTCATAAACATTTTTATCATAGAGATTAGGATTTAGACATGTTTAGGTTGCATTTTGCATACATGAGTTTCTATTAGGTACTGGAGTGCCACATGGAGTTCTTGGGGATGTTTGGAGCTCGAAAGAGGTGTAAAGATGATCATTGGACGAGCAGAGCGTTGGGAGCGACTTCCCGGAGCGACACCAGCAAGTCGCTCTGACCTGCCTTATCAGAGCGACCTTACCAGAGTGATACGGAGAAGTCGCTCGCCATTTCATCCCGGTGGAAGCACAAAACGAAGCCCGGAGCGACCTCTCAGAGCGACCCACTGAGGTCGCTCCCGAAGTCCGGAGCGACTTGTTGGAGCGACACACCAAGGTCGCTCGCGTCCTCTCG
>NC_027749.1:26894120-26911847 GCF_000695525.1 Brassica oleracea var. oleracea | reverse complement strand
AAAAACCACCAAAAACCTTTGGAAAGTCATCTCTTTGAATCAATTGATCAGTTTATTATTGAGAATTCTGTGTTCTTATCTATTTCCTGTGTTTCTCTACATGATTAATCTGAAATCCAATATGGGTTTAAGAGGAATCATGGAGATTAGTGAGTAATCACCTTTTGAATTCATGGGTTAGGGAGATTAAGGGTGATTAGGTTAGTTCTAGGATGTTTTAGTGTAGATCATTCTTGTTCCTTGCTAGTAGAGTATTCTTAATGCATCTTCTGAGTTGGCCACTCAAAAGTTGATCAATAGACATTTCCCACCCAAAAGGTGTTTGATGAAATGTCTGAGACAACTCTCCTAGGCTTTTAGTATACTTTGCCAAAGACATTTGTTGTTAAAGGTGCTAAGATAGCTAATAGACTTGTTAGTAATGATTGCTTTCATATTATTCAACCAAAGACATTTGATGTTTGAGATATGTTAGCAAATGAGCATTCATCTAGACATAGAGCTTGCTTAGAATTGTGTCTAGGCTTAAGGTTGATAGTTTGATTGATCATTTGCCATCCTTAGTTCGATACTTGATCACCCAAGGTCTAATCCCTATGCCCATGAGTTCTCTTTTCCCTTAGTCAAGAAAGTATCATTCTGTTATTGTTTTCTAGTTTTAGTCATAGCTTAAAACCCATTTAAATCATTGGTTGCACTTAGATTAAGTTAGTACTTGCATTCTCGGTGCTTTCATATCTCTCAGAACTGGTTCGACATTCACTATACTACAACATTTGTCTTAGGAGCCTTAAAAACTCCTAACATCAGTATAAAACATAAAGGGAGCAAATGGTGGAATTGAAGGAGACATTTTCTTCCCGGAAAATTCAGAAGGTAGACCAAGATAACATCCATACAGATAAACTCAACCAACAGTTTTATGAGCTCAGAAATGCAGTTGGTATGTAATGAAGAAGAAGAAGAAGAGCAGAGAGTTTTTTCATAATCAAACACTTTCTCTCTTATACTGACACTAATGGTTTGCTGCAGATCTAAGTAGGCCTAAGAGTGACAAAGGTTCAATTCTCATAGACACAACACAAACACAAAGTAATAAGTGTATCAAATGGTTGAGGTGTCTCCTGAACGAGTAAGACTAGTCAATAAGTCAAGGTTTGTCTTGAGCTTGCTTGAAGGATTGCTTTTAAGAAGAACTTGTATGTGCTTTTTAAAGGATTAATCTAGTCGAATTCATTGAAAAGAAATATCCATGTGTTACTGTGTGTTCTAGTTAGTGTAACTTGATTATCTTACATCAAAAAGTGGTATCAGAGCGGGTATCTGTATTTGTTTTTAAACAGGTAAGATCCTGCGGAGTAAGATGGACAGCTACCGTGAGATGTTGCCGCACTCAAAGGTGATCCTTGAAGTAGGAAAGTACAGCTTTTGGAAGGCTCGTATGAAGGCGATGATCAAAGGGATAGATCCTCTGGCGTGGAAAGCTGTGGAATATGGGTGGACGGCACCTGTTGCCAGAGGTGATGATGGAACTGATGTACCGAAGGGAGAAAAGCTCTGGACGGATGAAGAAAACAAGATGGCTAAATTCAATGCGAGAGCTCTTACTGTTATTCACTGCAGTGTAGCGAGAAAGCAATTTGAGCTGATCCAAGGGTGTGAGTCAGCAAAAGATGCATGAAACATTCTCCAAGTACATTTTGAAGGAACACTGAAGGTTCAGAGCTCCAGAAAAGACATGCTTGCGACCAGATTTGAGGAACTTAAAATGGAGGAACATGAATCGATTGGTGACTTCAGATCCAAGCTTGTGGGAACCGAAATTCGCACTGTCGATTTTCATTTAAATAAGGAAACTAAGAAAACCCTAATTTCCCAGAGGTCCCGGAGATCTGTTAATACCACACGCCAAACAATCAGAACATGAAATAAAGACGAGAAAAATAAGAAATCGAAAAGTAAGCAAAGTAGATCTTATTCCGAATCTGCGTTTGAATGGTACAACAAGGTATATGCCTGGGCTCGAGCGCTGTCAGTGAGATTCCTAGTTCTAAAACCCTAAGACGGCAAAAAACCTAATTGAGTTGCAACTCGAATAACAAAAATGGAAAAATGCCTAAATCGCTCTAAGTGCTAAGTTTGCTCTGGAAAAAATCATCTCTTCATGCCTCTCGCCTAGGACTCCTTATATACTCGCTCCTAGGTCGGTTTACACTTTTACTTTTCTGTCCTTAAGCCATCATAACATAAAAATGGAGATATTCCATTTTTTCCGATCTTCATAATTATCTTCAAAATTTCGCATTTATCCGCGGAAATTTGGGCCTCGAGTCGTGTCTTAGGTCCCTTTGGGTCGTCTTCCGACTCGAAACGTTTATTGCAACTTCTTTCGATAAAGAACGAACTTTCCGCGGTTTTTTACTGCAAAGTTTGATCGATGATTTAGAATGGCGGAAAACATGAAATGAGTTCGCTACGGTATTCAGGAGATAGCGTCAAAGGATAAACGAGAATGCATGGACTGGTGTCGTATCGATGTTTCGGAAGAGCTCGGTCACTACGTATCGACCGAGCGGGATGGACGCTCGGTCGCTACGTAGCGACCGAGCGGGACGGACCCTTGGTCGCTACGTAGAGACCGAGCTTTGGCTCGAGCTCGGTCACTACGTAGCGACCGAGCAGGACGGACGCTCGGTCGCTACCAAAGCTCGGTTGCTACGTAGCGACCGAGCTTGGCTCGAGCTCGGTTGCTACGTAGCGACCGGATAGCGTGCATGTGCGGTAGTTGCGCAATGACCGAGATTGGTTTGTCCGTGTTCCGATTGTCATACTCGAACCTATCCGTAATTGGTTTGGGTATGTTTACGATGGCTTATGTTTGATCTAAATGGAATTCGAGATGAAAGTTCATCTCGAAAAGCTATGTTGCGGAGAGTCATACTTGTATATTGAGGAGATTTGGATGTTAACTTTGTCGTAACCGTTTTCGACCCCAACAAAGCTCAGCTCACTAGCTCAGGAAGCATTAACTCTTGGTAAAAAATATAAAGAAAAGAAGTTAGTGAAGAAGTTCCTAAGGTGTCTACCAGCTAAGTTCATGCCATACAAGGCAACTATGAGCGTTTCTCTTAACACTGACGAGATGACGTTTGATGAAGTAGTTGGGATGCTTCAAGCTCATGAAATGGAGGTTTCTGGTGGAAAGAAGGAAAAATGAATCGCCTTAGCATTAGTGGAAAAATCTGAAGCTGCGGATAGTGATCCAGTAAGCCTATTGGTCAGGCGATTTGACAGAGCTCTACGCAAGGTAGAGCAAGGACAGAAGAGGTTTGTTCCAGGGAGAAAGACAGCTGCTGAATCTGACAAGGGGAACAAGAAGGCTGATGTCAAGTGTTATGAATGCAAGGGATACAGTCACTTCAGAACTGATTGTCCAACGGTCAAGAGAAGAGAATTTCAGTGTCACGGATGTCAAGGTTTTGGACATACTCAGGCTGAGTGTGAGGCAGATGGAAAAAGGAAAAAGGAAAGATTCATGATTGGAATTGATGACAGTGACTCGCAAAGTGATAGTGAGAAAGAGTTGAACAACTTTGTGGCATTTCTTGGGATAACTGACTTTGAATCAGGCTCTGAAAGCGATGCTGAACCATAGAGAGTTAGATGAAAGCTACAAGGAGGTCTGTTAAACACTAATCAAACTCAGTATGGAGAACCTCTCACTCATTAAGGAAAAAGGGAGGTTAGAAGCTGAACTGTCCCTTGTTCTACTTGAACTACAGAGAGAAGCTGAACTGGCTAAGGAGAGTGCCGGATTAATCAAGAAAAAACTATTTCTTGCCAAACAAGCTGAAGAACTCAGACAGGAAGTGGTAGCTGAGAAACAGGTGTCAGAAAATCTCCTGGCAAAACTTGATCATCAGAACAAAAACATCAAGATGCTTACTGGAACCAAGCAACTGGACAAGATTATGTGTGCTGGAAGAACAGAAAGCTCGCACATAGGTCTGGGCTATACTGGGAGGCAGAGTAATAATACATGAAAGACACACTTTGTGTCAGGAGGCTATGCACATGGAGAGGACTTCAACGCTAAGCCAACTGTGCATCAGACTACTGGGTGTTTCTTCTGTGGAAAGTTTGGACACTACAAAAGGTTCTGCTATAAGTACCTCAACAAGGTCAATCAAATGTGGAAGCAACGGAAGTTCCGGAGGATTGGGAAAACAAATCAAGTCTGGATGAAGAAGACTGATATGTATTCAGGAGCAGTTAACAGTGGAGCTGGTGGAGTTAGGTGTAACATGGCACGCGTCACAGATGAGCTTGATTCAGATGAACCATGGTATTTTGACAGTGGTTGTTCCAGACATATGACATGCAATGCTGAGTATCTCAAAGAAGTGTCAAAAGTTAAAGGTGGAAAGGTTACCCTTGGAGATGGAGGATATGGAATCATCAAAGGGAAAGGCATCACGTGCAACTCAGAGTTACCTAAGCTAGCGAATGTGTACTTCGTCAAAGGATTAAAAGCAAATCTGATTAGTGTAAGTCAATTGTGTGATGAAGGACTCACTGTATTATTCTCAGCGACTGACTGTCATGCAATCAATGCATATGGCGTGGCGATTTTGCAAGGAATCTGATCTGGTAACAACTGCTACATGTGGGAAAAGAAGATCAAATGCATGTGAGCTCAAGGAAATGTTGAACTATGGCATCAAAGATTGGGACACATGAATGTCAGGAATGTGACAAATCTGGTGCATAAAGATCTAGTTCGGGGAGTACCAAAGCTCCGATTTGATGACAAGATGGTGTGTGGAGCTTGCAATCAGGAAAAACAAGTAAAATTTCAACACAAAAAGGTTCCAGATGTACAAGCGTCAGCACCACTTGATCTAATTCATATGGATCTCATGGGGCCAATGCAGAAAGAGAGCATTGGAGGCAAGAAGTATGTGTTTGTGCTGGTAGATGACTACACTCGCTTCACTTGGGTTCGATTTATCAGAGAGAAATCAGAAACTGCTGAAAGCTTCAAAATTATGGCTCTTCAACTCATAAATGAAAGAGGAGGAATCAAGAAGATACGCAGTGATCATGGTGGAGAATTTGAGAATGGAGTTATGATGGAATTCTGTGAACAAAAGGGCATTAGTCATCAGTTTGCAGCAACAAGAACCCCACAGCAGAATGGAGTGGTTGAACGAAAGAACGAACTCTACAGGAGATGGCTCGTGCAATGATTCATGGATACACGATACCTCCGAAATTATGGGCAGAGGCACTGAGTACTGCATGCTACATCATTAACCGAGTTTATGTTCCTACAACAACTCCTTATGAAATGTAGAATGAAAAAAACCCCTAATATTGGCTATTTTCATGTTTTTGGTTGCATGTGCTACATCCTAAATGACAAGGACTATCTTGGAAAATTCGTCTCCAGAAGTGATGAGGGAATCTTTATGGGTTACTCATGAACTAGTACAGCTTACTGAGTTTACAACAAGAGATCAGCAGTCATCATGGAATCTGTGAATGTGGTGTTTGATGACATGACATCTGTCACTTGGGAGAAATGGGAGTCAGATGAAGACACTGAAAAGGAGGAAACCCGGGTCAATGACAAATCACCTGGAGAGAGCGAGACAGAAAGGGCTCTGATTGAGCCAGAAGCTTCAGTTCCTCAACAAGTCATTCAGCAAGTTCATCGGAATCATTCAGTGTCAGATGTCATTAGAGGAGTTGAGGAAGGATGCAAAACTCGTGGGAAAAGTGATCAACTTCAGGGACATGGTTCAGTTTGCATGTTTTGTCTTCGTTGTCGAACCTAAGACACATACTGAAGCACTTCGAGATGAGTAATGGATTGTTTCCATGGAGGAGGAATTGGAACAATTCACACGGAATGATGTATGGGAGTTGTTGGCTCGACCTGATGGAGTCAACATTGTTGGAACCAAGTGGATCTTCAAAAACAAAACAGATGAACATGGAAAAGTGTTTCGCAACAAGGCACGACTTGTGGCACAAGGTTACTCACAAATCGAAGGAGTTGATTTTAAGGAGACCTTTGCTCCAGTTGCAAGACTGGAATCCATACGGTTGTTTCTGGGGATGGCATGTATTCTTAACTTCAAGGTTTATCAAATGGATGTGAAGAGTGTCTTTTTAAATGGGATACCGCAAGAAGAAGTGTATGTAGAACAACCAAAGGGATTTGAGGATCCAATCCATCACAATCATGTGTACGGACTTAAGAAAGCTTTGTATGGATTAAAGCAGGCACCTCGGGCTTGGTATGAGAGACTTACTGGATTCCTTGTGGATGGTGGTTACATCAGAGGAAGTGTAGACAAGCTTCATGGAAAAACATAAGGACATAATTGTTGTTCAGATCTACGTGGATGATATAATCTTTGGGAGCACATCTCAATCAATGATAGACGAGTTTGTGAAGAACATGACACAAGAATTTGAGATGAGTATGTGTGGTGAGCTGAAGTACTTCTTGGGGGTACAGATTGATCAATCAGAAAAATGAGTATTTATATCTCAAACCGCATATGCACAAAGTCTGGTGAAATGATTTGGACTTACGGACAGCAAGATCTCTAAAACACTTATGAGTGCCACCTTGAAACTTGCACGCGATGAAGCAGGAGAGGATGTTGACACAAAGCTTTATCGAGGGATGATTGGGAGTTTACTATATCTCACTGCTAGTAGACCGGATCTATCATTCAGTGTTGCGGTCTGTGCGAGATATCAAGCAAAACCGAAGGTGTCTCACCTAAATGCTGTGAAAAAAATCATCAAGTATGTCAAAGGAACAGAGAACCTTGGAGTATACTACTCAAGAAACTCGAATGAGAACTTGGTGGGCTACTGTGATGCAGACTGGGCAGGATGTGCTAATGACAGGAAAAGCACAAATGGAGATGTTTCTTTCTTGGAAACAATCTCATTTCATGGCTGAGTAAGAAGCAAAACTCTGGATCACTTTCTACAGCAGAAGCAGAATATATCGCTATGGGAAGCTATTGTTCACTACTGATCTGGATGAAACAAATGTCAGCTGATTATGGAATGCACTCTTTTCTTCTTCTTGTATACTGTGACAATAAAAGTGCAATCGATATCTCAAAGAATCCAGTTCAGCATTCGCGAACAAATCACAGTTGAAGACAATCAGGTAGTCATCGATCATGTAGTTACTGATTCTCAATTTGCTGATATATTTACTAAATCTCTTGAATACACTCGTTTTATTACTCTAAGAAATGCAATTAGAGTGTGTAAGCTTGACCATTGAGTCAAGATGTGCAGATGTTAGTGCAGGCACTTTCTCAGGATGTACGTATAATTCAGATTATGTTTGGACCTGAGAACGCTGTGGAAAAGAGCTGCTTGATGTGCCGTCGATATGTGAGGTACATATTTCGCGTCAATCTGTGGCCCTTCCCTAATCTCAAAAGAGCCAGTTATGTTTCAGAAAGATGCTCAAAAGACAAAAAAATAAAAAAAAGAAACAAGAGTGACAATATGGGTTTCACAGCACGCGGATAAAGGTTGAAAACCCACATGATTGATAAAGGCATGGCAATGTGAAAGCTAGCCATAAAAAGACAATCAGGTGCACCAGATCATAAAATCTTCAAAGAGTGATATGTGCAACTTGAATCAAGTGCTGAGCCAAGTCTTGCAGTACTCATCTTAAAAGGTACAAAGAATGATTTTTTTTTAAAGTATGAGTTAAAGATTGGCCAATTGGGAGTTTTTTAACTCTTGTTTGATTACTATTCTGAAAGTCTTATGATACACGATTGATTCACAAATGTGCTTGATGACTTTGGGTTTGGATGAGAGAAGTTGAAAGTACAGGTTAAATAAGGAAAAAGGCTAACAAGGACGGACTGGAGTTGCAATTTCGGAACAGTTGGTTGAGTTTTCCTCTTAAGGGACGCTGTGAATCAGAAACCCTAAACGGTTACTGTTTAAAATCAAGAACTGCTCCTCATCATCCCCTTTGCTCTCAATCAAAAAGGTGATTTCTTGACATCTATGGTGGGAACGAAGAAGATGGTTAAACGTGATGTTGCAATTGCTTCCTCGTCACATGCAGAGGATGAATCACCAAGGCCTCATCTTGCTGATGAAGGATCTGAGGCAACTCCTCCGAGAAATGATTTACCGACAACGAACCTGCTCCCAGAGGTCACGGAGGAACTAGACGAGTTCAACACTGCGCATGAGAAGGCTCTGTCTGATGAAAGCGGTGATCAGCAAGTCTCCTCTGTCCAAGAAGAGGTTCCAATTGCTCCAGATGCTACGACATCGACTGACCCAGCGCCGCCTGCGTCTCAATCTACTCCACTCGAAGCTATGCCGTCTGAATCACTCAGATCTGAAAATCGAAATCAGGTAACCGACCCTCGTTTGCTTCTTTGCCCTGATGAAAAGATCGACTCTGGTGACAAGGCAGAAGAGCAGAGTCAGGATCGATCTGAGGCAGGGGCAGAGGATGTAGTTTCTCTCGGGTCATCGGCTGAAGAAATCTCTGAGATACGAAGCAGGAAGAAGCGGGTGATGAAGAAATTGGGATTAGGACCTTCAAAGCGACGTAAGACGAGTAAATCCAGAGCCTCGAAGTCCACATCTAAGGCACCATTGACTGATGAGTTGAGTCCTCCAGTCCTTGCTCAGAATACCTCTGTTTCAAGCCGTGTTCGATCCAGGAAAGCATCTGAGAGAAGTGCTGCGGTTAAAGTGTCTCCAGTCACCAAGAGGGCTCATTAATTTATGCGTCGGAACCTCATAGCCGAGAGATCCGTGGATATGACTAAGAAGGATCAGTGGGGCTATGTTGAGATCATCGCGAAAGGTTCTATGGGAACCACAGTCTCAGCACTCGGAAACTATGTTGAACCAGTCGTTGCTGAGTTCTATGCAGATCTTCCTAACACAAAAGTTGAAGCAGATGCATATGAGATAGCGGTACAAGTGCGTGGTCACACATATGAGTTCTCTCCAACAATGATCAACGAGGCTCTGCATGTCCAACCTCTGGATGAAGATGAAGTAGAAGAAGAACCATTCTTGATAGCATCTCGAAGTCTGAGTTGGCTGAGTTTCTCACTGAAGGAACTCGAAAGGAATGGGACAATCTGACTACTGCTGACTTGTCTCCCCGCTACGGTGCTCTCATGATCATTGCTGCCTACAATTGGATCCCGTCTACACACAAGACAAATGTCTCTATTGATCGAGCACGGTTGATCTACAAGGTGGCTCGAGGAATCCGTATTGATATGAGAAAATTGATCTTCAGGCAAGTCATGAATCTTGGTGTGGTGCAGAAGAATGACTCTTGCTGGTTGATATTTCCTCGCTTGATCATGAGTGTTCTCCGGAAGCAACACCGTGTCTCTCTTCTCCCGGGTGAGAAAGCTCAGGGTCCAGTGGTCTATACAAAGGACAAACGTTTTGGTGAGATCTATGAACAGCACCTCGCTAAAGCAAAAGGTAAGGCAAAGAAGGGAGGGAAGGAAAACTTTCCTCAAGATCAGCTCACGTATCACACCCTCTGCCATCATTCTCGAGTGCTCCGACTCCAGGCAATACAACAGGACCGCGCCGTTTCAGTGTGCATGATCTTGGATCTGTTTCCATACCGCAGGGACTGCTAACTCAGGATGATCTTCAAACAGTCTTACAGCAAACCACCCTAGCTCTTCAAGCACTGACTGACATAGTTCAGGATCTAAATCGCTCTGTTGCAGGTTACTAACGTCTTATCTTTCTAAGATTTTTGTGATTACTGATGTTTTTAACCCTTGTGCTCACAAGCAGGGGGAGAAGATGAGGATTAAGATGAAGAAGGGCTAAGTCTATGGGGGAGCACCTTTTATGTTTTGTCGTTTTATGTACTTTACGATTGCACCACTTGCTGCAATAGTGTTTATCTTATTATTCAGACTGATCATGGTTTATGGGGGAGTATTTATGTGTGTTGTCTTTGTTAAGATGTATTAAATACTTGAACCCGACTATTAGGATAATATAAGTATGCTTTTGGTTGCTTCATGCCTATATGAGTTTGCTCTTGGTTGTTGCGAATCCCTGTGTTGTGTATGTGACTTCATCTTAGGTACTTATGAGACGCAATGATTAAAAGGAAGAGATTGAAGATGTATAGTCAAGACGGAGCTGTAGTAGTTCATGAAGCAAGACATAAACTATGACATCAGATGAGGATACAAGAAGCTGGTCGAGTGAGTTAACGAGCATTCAAGGAAGAATTAATGGAGTCAGTTTAAAGGAAGTATTGGAGAAGAAGCAATCTAACTCAGAAGAAAGAAAGATTGGCTTATTCGCTGAAGAAGAAGATATGAAAAGTTTCCATTAAATAGATTTTATGTCTAGGATTTCTCCTCTAAAGAATATAAAGAGGAGGCTTGGCACGGTGTGGCCGGCTAACACACAAAGAGAGCTTTTAGCAATAGGAGGTTTGCAAGTCCGAATAAGGAGAAGCAAAGCCACTAGGGGTTAAGGGTTTGAGCGGTTCATAGACTACTTGAAGTCTGTGAACGAGTAAGACTAGTCAACAAGTCAAGGTTTGTCTTGAGCTTGCTTGTAGAATTGCTTTTAAGAAGAACTTGTATGTGCTTTTAAAGGATTAATCTAGTCGAATTCATTGAAAAGAAATATCCATGTGTTACTGTGTGTTCTAGTTAGTGTAGCTTGATTATCTTACATCAACAGTATAGTTTTTAGGTTTCGGGTTTTGTTAATGCTTTGTTTTTCTGTCATCGTTCATAACTTGTGTATTTCTTTCTTACACCATGAAATAGAATCCTACACTCCTATCCTTTCCCTATAATATAATACCTTGCTTTACTTAATATCCTATAGTTTGTACTGAATGTATCTAGCGACAAATGAAAATCTAATGTGGACCAACCAGTTTTTCAATTGAATGTAATGATGCCACGTAGGATTAATTAAGGTTCTAATTGATTGACACCTAAGCAGGTTTTTTTTAATTATTACAAAATTGAGGTTACATCTTTACAAATGTTCCTCAAGTAATATATAGGGGATTTCCAACTACGTGTTGTTAGGTATTGATAGCTTTATACTGAAGTAATTGCCTTGTGTTGAATACTCTGCAGGAAGCCGAAGGTTTGACTGACTTGGTTATATTATCCGGTTTGGAGTAATCAAGTTAGTTAGGCTCTTTGGTTTAATACAGTTTGTAAGTCCTTAAATATAAAAGGATAAGCAAAGGAAGTTAGTTGTAACGGTCAATTGAACTAACACAAAGTGTGCGTGAGTCGTCGTTTGTATATTGAAGAAGAGAGAGCTCGAAGCGTGATGTAGTGGATTTTCTAGACTGAGTCTAGCTCCAGTGAGTAATCTCTGCACATCGCAGGATAACACTGGATGAACAAATCTCTGTGTCTTTCCTCTGTTTTGATTCGTTCTTGTTCTTTAAAGAGAGAGGTAGAGATCAATCGTGAGAGGTGTGAGAGTTTGTTAGCATAAAGCATTCTAGATCTAGTTTCCGCACAATAAGTGGTATTTGAGCCAGGTTTGTTAAGATTCGAGGGTCCCGATGACGATGAAGAAGATTCGTGCGGAGGTGGAGCTGTTCAACGAAGAAGGCGATTTCTCGCTTTGGACGATCCGTATGATGGCTCACTTCGGTGTTTCCGGCTTAAAGGAGGTTGTCCTCAGTGATAACTTTGAGATCGAAGCCCCTTCAACGAAAGAAGAAGGAAAGAAAGATTCTGACGGCGCTGAAGATGAATCTGAAGAATCGAAACCAAAGACGATCTTGGATCCAATCAAGCTGGAAAGAGATGAACGCGCGAAGGATATGATAATCTTGAACATCAGCAATCAGGTGCTGCAAAAGATTAAGCATTGTACGATGGCTGCGTCTATGTGGTCTTTGCTTGAGAGATTGTACATGTCAAGATCGCTGCCGAATTGAATCTTCGTTCAATCTCAGTTCTATACATTCAAGTGTGACGGATCCAAGACTATTGAGGTGAATGATGATAATTTCCTGAAGATTGTAGCTGAGATGAGTAGCCTAAATGTTAGTGTAACTGATGAGATCCAGACAATCGTGTTCTTGAACTCCCTACCTATGAGTTACGACGAACTCAAGCATACCTTGAAGTATGGTAAAGAGTCTTTGACTCTGGAGGAGGTGTGCTCTGCTGCAAGATCTAAGCAGCGTGAGGTCAAGGAGATGAGCAAATCAGAAAAAGGAGCTGATGCGGCTCTATATACTGATGACAGAGGTAGGAACTCAAGAAGAGAATCACGTGGAGGCAACATAAGCCGAAGTAAGTCAAATACCAGGAAAGTGGTGTGTTGGTACTGCAAGAAAGAAGGACACTTGAAGAAAGATTGTTTCGCCAGGAAAAGGAGCATGGGAAATGATGATGATGATGGAGAGACTGCAGTGGCTATAGAGCAAATTGAAGCAGGAGATGCATTAACTGTTTCAATGGATGTCTCAAATAGTGATTGGTTGATTGACTCTGGCTGCACACATCACATGACCTCACAAAGAGATTGGTTTGTGGAGTTCTCTAAGAAAAGTGCAAGCAAGATTCTCTTAGGGGACTATCACTATGTAGAGACCCTTGGTACTGGCACAATCAGAGTCAACACTCATGGAAGCTCGGTCAAGTACTTGAAGAATGTTCGATATGTGCCCACACTGAGGAGAAATCTCATATCCACAGGAACTCTTGGTAAGCTTGGCTTTACACATGTCGGCGCTGATGGTAAAATCAAGTTCCAGAAGAATGGTAAGCTGGTGTTGCAGGGCACACTGCGAAATGGCTTATACATGCTCGATGGTGAAACTGTCGTTGACGAAGTGTGTCAAGCGGAGAGCTCCAAAAGCCAGATGACCATATGGCACAGCAGGCTTGGCCACATGAGCTACAAGAACTTACAGGTTCTTGTGAAACAAAGAGTTCTAAGGAAGAAAGACATAGGAAATGAGGCATTTTATGAGCATTGTGTAGTTGGGAAGGCAAAGCGAGTTAGCTTTGAGTCTGGAAGACATGAAACTAAATGCGTTCTCGAGTACATCCATGCAGATTTATGGGGCTCACCAAATGTTGTTCCATCAATGTCAGGAAGTTAATATTTTCTCTCCCTCGTTGATGACCATTCCAGAAAGGTCCGGTTGTGTTTCCTCAGGACAAAAGATGAGACATTTGCAAACTTTTGTGAGTGGAAAAAGCTGGTAGAAAATCAGGTGAATAAGAAGGTTCGGTACCTACGCAGTGATAATGGCCTTGAGTTCTGTAACCATCCCTTCAACGAGTTATGTAAGAAGCAGGATATTACAAAACATCGCACGTGTACTTACACGCCACAGCAAAATGGCGTGGCCGAGCGTATGAACCGAACACTGATGGAGAAAGTAAGGTGTCTGCTGGGTGAATCAGGACTTGAGGAAAGATTTTGGGCAGAGGCAGCTGCAATCGCGGCATACACAATAAATAGATCACCTTCATCGAGCATTGGCTTCAAAACTCCAGAGGAGGTTTGGCGGAATAAAGTGCCTGGGTATGGACACATGAGGAAGTTTGGGTCAGTAGTGTTTGTATATGTAAACCAGGGGAAGCTAAAACCGAGGGCGTTAAAAGGAATCTTCATTGGTTATCCTATAGGAACCAAAGGATATAAGATTTGGATGATGGAAGGATATCAGTGTGTTGTCAGTAGAAATGTGAAGTTTCAAGAAGCTATTGTATATAAAGATGTGGTTGGAATAAAGTTGACAGAGGCTGTTAGAGAAAAGACTCCTCCTGTGTATGAATCTGAGATCCAAGATACCACAGACAAAGGTGTATCATCACTTGAACATACCGTTCAAGGTGGAGCAGGTGAAGCAAGTCAGGAGAATGATCTTGAAAACGCCACAGAACCTATCAGAGAAGATAGTGCTAGCGGAAGTTTATCAAACTATCAGCTAGCTAGGGATAGACCAAGGAGGCATATAGTACCCCCTGCGAGGTTTCATGATTATGATTGCACAGAAGATGAGGTCGCCTTTGCTCTCTATGTAGCAGAGGTGATAGATGTAGAAGAGCCCCGAGACTTTGCTGAAGCAATGGCTAGTCGTGACAGGAAGAAGTGGAGTGCTGCATCTGATGATGAGATGGATTCTCACAGGCGAAATGGAACCTGGATTCTAGTTGATAAGCCTGTAAACAGAAAGATCTTCAGCTGTCGATGGTTATATAAAGTGAAACCAGGAATCGAGGGACTTGAACCTGAACGTCATAAAGCAAGGCTGGTTGCTCGAGGGTTCTCACAGAAAAAGGGCATTGATTACCAAGAAGTGTTTGCTCCAGTTGTCAAACACGTTTCTATCAAGGTGTTATTGTCTTTAGTGGTAAATTTGGATCTTGAGTTGGAGCAAATGGACGTCAAAACCGCATTTCTCCTTGGGAACTTGGATGAAGATCTTTATATGCAACACCGGAAGGAGATATAGTGAAAGGCAAGGAGCATCAGGTGTGCATGTTAAAGAAGTTGCTATACGGCTTAAAACAGTCGCCTCGACAATGGAATAAAAAGTTTGATCAGTTCATGAAGAAGAAAGGCTTTGGCAGAAGTGAGCATGACAGGTGTGTTTACACAAAGGAGTTGTCTGAGGGAGAACGTGTATACCTACTCATGTATGTGGACGATATGCTCATTGCAGCCAAGAATGTGATAGATGTAGCTGAGCTGAAGGAGCAGTTGAGCACTGAGTTTGAAATGAAAGACTTAGGGGCGACAAGAAGGATATTGGGGATGGACATCTCACGAGATAGAAATGCTGGAGTCCTTCGGTTGTCTCAGTCATGCTATTTGAAGAAGGTAGTTGATAACTTTCAAATGGCAGATGCTAAAAGCACACAGACTCCAATTGGAGCTCATTTCAAGTTGGCTGCAGTAACAAATGATGGGGAGTGTGCTGATACAG
Source organism: Brassica oleracea var. oleracea (assembly GCF_000695525.1). Classification (NCBI taxonomy): domain Eukaryota; kingdom Viridiplantae; phylum Streptophyta; class Magnoliopsida; order Brassicales; family Brassicaceae; genus Brassica; species Brassica oleracea. The sequence continues at coordinate 26,896,831 of NC_027749.1, read as the reverse complement.
AGGAAGTCCCGTATTGCTCAGCTGTTGGGAGTATCATGTATGCCATGGTTGGAACCAGGCCTGATCTGGCTCATGGAATTGGGGTTGTTAGCCGTTACATGAGTAAACTAGGAAACCTCCACTGGGAAGCAGTAAAGTGGTTGTTGAGATATATTAAAGGTACCCAGGATCTTCATTTGGTGTTCACAAAGGCGGAGAAGCTTGAGATCCAAGGCTTTTGTGATTCTGATTTTGGAGGTGACTTGGACATGAAGCGTTCAACGTCAGGTTACGTCTTCACTGTTGGTGATAATGTGGTCAGCTGGAAGTCGAGTCTTCAGCCGGTGGTGGCTTTGTCCACGACTGAAGCAGAGTTTATCGCGCTTACTGAGGCAGTAAAGGAGTCGATTTGGTTGAAAGGGTTATTGGAAGATTTTGGATTCAGTCATGGCGCAGTCAAGGTGTGGTGTGACTCACAGAGTGCAATCTGTCTGTCAAAGAACAACCCTTACCATGAGAGAACAAAGCATGTCGCTAGGAAGTTCCACTTTATCAGAGACATTGTTGAGAATGGGGAGGTGGATGTACAAAAGGTACATACAAGCCGGAATCCTGCTGATATCTTGACTAAAGTGGTTTCGGTGAGCAAGTTCCTATCAGCTTTGGACTTGCTCAAAAACCTCAAAGCCTGAATTAACCATTAACATATAAATTATAAATTAGTTAAATAGATTTTTTTAAAAATAAAAAATTTTAAACAAGACTAACCATCGAGTATAAACTATTCTGCAGTAGTCTTTACAAGACAAACCTAGACAACTTGAAATAAATCAGCTCCAGCTGATATTACATCTAAAGTAGATTCTTCATTATAAGGAAAATTAGAAGCTAGACGTCTGGAGTTGCTGGTCCGACGAATTTTTGCGTGGTAGATAAAATGGCTTTCGCTTTGGTTGCTAGCACAGGCTCAAGAACAACCGACAATGCTTCCGCTGACGATGTGGTCTACAAAAATATTACGTTATATATGTAAGTCGAGATAATGTATGAAATAATATATAATTGAAATAGCAATAATAAAATTTCAAACCTTATCTACTGAACGGTGGTGTTCTTCCTCTCTATTAAACTTATGTACTCAATCATTTCTTGACAGAAATTGTCAAAAGAGTTTCTGACAATCTCCAACTCTCGAGCTTGAGCTCGTATGGCATAAGCTCGCTGTTGATCGATCGATTGGACGCTAGCAAGATAATTATCTTCAAGCCTTTGTAGCCGTCCATGAATGTTTGCGTAGAAATCATTAACTGATTCCTCAATCAATTCTAAATTGCGTGGACAACCAAATTGAGCAACTGCTTGAGAAGTGTGATTACGAGAATCCATCTTGCCTAATAGATCATATACAAGACAATAAATTGATGAAATTTTGGTTATTCAATGATCATTGAATAACCAAAATTTCATCAATTTATTGTCTTGTATATGATCTATTAGGCAAGATGGATTCTCGTAATCACACTTCTCAAGCAGTTGCTCAATTTGGTTGTCCACGCAATTTAGAATGGATTGAGGAATCAGTTAATGATTTCTACGCAAACATTCATGGACGGCTACAAAGGCTTGAAGATAATTATCTTGCTAGCGTCCAATCGATCGATCAACAGCGAGCTTATGCCATACGAGCTCAAGCTCGAGAGTTGGAGATTGTCAGAAACTCTTTTGACAATTTCTGTCAAGAAATGATTGAGTACATAAGTTTAATAGAGAGGAAGAACACCACCGTTCAGTAGATAAGGTTTGAAATTTTATTATTGCTATTTCAATTATATATTATTTCATACATTATCTCGACTTACATATATAACGTAATATTTTTTGTAGACCACATTGTCAGCGGAAGCATTGTCGGTTGTTCTTGAGCCTGTGCTAGCAACCAAAGCGAAAGCCATTTTATCTACCACGCAAAAATTCGTCGGACCAGCAACTCCAGACGTCTAGCTTCTAATTTTCCTTATAATGAAGAATCTACTTTAGATGTAATATCAGCTGGAGCTGATTTATTTCAAGTTGTCTAGGTTTGTCTTGTAAAGACTACTGCAGAATAGTTTATACTCGATGGTTAGTCTTGTTTAAAATTTTTTATTTTTAAAAAAATCTATTTAACTAATTTATAATTTATATGTTAATGGTTAAAGCCCTGGTTAAGTACAAAATATCGATTTTGATATAACTGAACCGTTTCGAACGTGATAACTGATTGAACAAACAGTTAATGTTATAACTGATTGACGCGGTGTCTCAGGGGTTCTCTATTGACTACTAGGGAAGGGTAGGACCACGCTACGCGCAGAATGTGCTTTATATGTGATGTATATAAGTATGTAATTGTATATATTTTGTGTATATGTTATGTAAGCTTTTGCAGGAGAAATGATAATAATGTTTATTGTTTTGAGAATGTCAAAGGTGTGAAGAGATTATGTATGTTAAAATTAATTATGTTTGGTTTATTAATAGATTGCATCATATAACATACATATTGGGTAGATGAGGTGTATGTGGTGCTCTCATTGTATATTTTTGATAATTTTGAATCCAAAATTGGTTGATTAATATTGATTTGCTATATTTTAGGTTTTTAAGAATAGGTGTGTGTTTCTTATGATTATTATTTGTTCTGTTGGAATATTCTTATGGAATACCGAGGAAAATTGTATTCCTCGGAAAAA
>NC_027749.1:26874654-26894020 GCF_000695525.1 Brassica oleracea var. oleracea | reverse complement strand
AACAAAAATATAATTTCGCCTAAGGCCCCTGTATCTCTTGGCACGGCCCTGAATATCAGCTGGAGCTGATTTATTTCAAGTTGTCTAGGTTTGTCTTGTAAAGACTACTGCAGAATAGTTTATACTCGATGGTTAGTCTTGTTTAAAATTTTTTATTTTTAAAAAAATCTATTTAACTAATTTATAATTTATATGTTAATGGTTAAAGCCCTGGTTAAGTACAAAATATCGATTTTGATATAACTGAACCGTTTCGAACGTGATAACTGATTGAACAAACAGTTAATGTTATAACTGATTGACGCGGTGTCTCAGGGGTTCTCTATTGACTACTAGGGTAGGGTAGGACCGCGCTACGCGCAGAATGTGCTTTATATGTGATGTATATAAGTATGTAATTGTATATATTTTGTGTATATGTTATGTAAGCTTTTGCAGGAGAAATGATAATAATGTTTATTGTTTTGAGAATGTGAAAGGTGTGAAGAGATTATGTATGTTAAAATTAATTATGTTTGGTTTATTAATAGATTGCATCATATAACATACATATTGGGTAGATGAGGTGTATGTGGTGCTCTCATTGTATATGTTTGATAATTTTGAATCCAAAATTGGTTGATTAATATTGATTTGCTATATTTTAGGTTTTTAAGAATAGGTGTGTGTTTCTTATGATTATTATTTGTATGAATAGATTGAGGTCAACATGATTGTATTTTGTTATGGTATAGGTTAAGCTGAATATAATTTTTAAGAACTGAGTAAAACAGTGAAGTGTAAATTTAATTGTTTATATTAAAAGGAAAGGAGTCTAAAAAAATCTACTTATAAAAGTTGTTTGGACCCTTTCATTTAACTCATTATTTTTTGGTCTTACCTTAAATTTATACTAACAATATGTTACCATATATTTCTCTAACAATAATTTAGTCAATTCTTTTATTTATTTAAATCTCACTCCTAAATCTTAATCATTACTATTACTATATTTATCATTTTGATTTTTAATAGTAAAAGCATTGAAACTAATGTTTTATATTATCACTTTTATCATATAGTATATGATTTAAAGCAAGATAAATTACAAGACATATATGTGTACATTCTAACTTCCTCTTTCGTTTATAATAAAGTAATCATATCATATACTAAACATTCAACCGTCTATAGTTTGATAATATTTTCATATTTAAAAATAATTTTTCTGAATATTCATGTTACCTTCACAAAAATGAAGAAATTCATTGGTTCTATTAAAGCTAACCTGACTTCACGATATCAGTATTGATTATTCAAGATTTTGAAAATTATTTGATTAGATATTATACTTTTATATACTTTTCACTTAAAACGAATCAATACTATTAAAAAGGAAAAACTTTTAAAAAATCTAATATAAAAAAGTTGTTGGAGTTATGTATAATTATTTATTATTTTTCTGATAATACATTAATCATTCTAAACATACAATATTTTAAATATTTTTAACTGATCTTAATATTATTTCTTATGATACCTTTACTCAGAAAAAATATTTCATCAACCATGTTTTTGTACAATAACGTCAAAAATTTATATCAAAAGGTTGCTGGACCTGATGTGGACGTAATGGGTCCACATCTGTTCGGGTATTTAAGATCCTAAAAGAATTTGAAATATATGAAAAATCTGAAAAATATTCCAAACACGAAAAGTATTTGAAACTCCAAACAAATACCAAAAAAAATCAAATACCTAAAAATTTAAAATCTTATTCAAAATCTGACACCGTGAACTGAAAAATACCCAAAATTTTATCCAAATACCCACTTTTTCTTTTTAATTTGAAAAATTTACCTGAAATCAAAACTCTAATCGTAAACCAAAAACTTAAAAACAATATCCATAATACCGGAAACATATTCGGAATATCCAAAATATACCCAATAAACACATATTTATGATCGGGTCTAGGGTAAGACCCGGACTCAAACAAAGACCTGCGGATCAAAAAAAAACCCAATAGGTTATCTTCTCTGGACCTGAACTAAACCTATAATTTTGGGTCGGTTCGGTTTGTTTTTTTGATCCGGATATAATTCTCATGTCAAAAAGAAACTTACGTAAAAGTATACATATAAAATCTCAAATAAACTAATTTGTAGATTATATAGCTGTTAAAAATTATGTTTTTCGATATAATAAAACTTTGTATTATAATATAATCCAACAACTCCGCGCTTTCCAAGCGCGGGTCAAAATCTAGTTGTTTATATTATAAACTAACACTTAAATATATAATTATAATTTTTTTTTTCAAATATTTCAATTCGTTTAAGGCCGTTGCATAGATGTAAAGTAGACACCTTATATGCATAAGTAATCAACGTCTTTTAAGCTCCAATTATATTTTAAAAATATTATGTAAATAGTTTAGTTTTATTTTCTATTTTCTATTAGTTTCTTAGTTTTCACTGTTTTTATTAAATATTTTTTTAGTTCTTTGTAAATGAACAGTATTATTTTAATGTTTTCTTCTTAAATGTAGATAATTTAATATTTAAAATAAGGTTATATTTTATGGAAACAATAAATATTCATCTAACAATAAAAACGATGAAGATAGATATAAATTATTTTTTCTTCCATATCGTTGAGCTCTCCTAATTTATAATTTGGGATGATGGATTTTTTATGTACTCTAACACTTTTTTATAATTTTTTTATAACTTTTAAAAATCTTTATAAATTTAGTTGTTTTGTACGATCATATGATGTCACGATAATATTTATATTGCTTTTACTTGAAAGATTAACTTTTTTGAAATCCATAAAAAATTAAATTTTATGTGCATATTCCAAGACAAAATTTATTTTAGTTTAATATATTTTCAAACGATCATTTATACTTCATTCATTTCGATATATATGATTTTCAGGTGATTGTTTCTGTATTACAATAGATTATGTTTTCTCATGTCTAGGTAACTTTAAATTTATCAAAATTGTGTAGCCAATTGTATTATTACTATTTTTTTATAATTAAATAAATTAGTTTAAAAATGTATTTTCAATAATTTTTAGAGAAAATAAATTTCTTGATTTGTGTGCAAAGAGCTAAAACTTCATCTACTATGAAACGGAGGGAGTATAATTAAGATCGATACTTTAAAATATTTCTAATTTTTTTTTTCATATTTTTTTTGTATTTTATGTTTACTAAATCCTACGTTAAGCTTTGTAACTGATTTTCTTTCTATATATAACATAGTTTAAATTTGATAGTAAGTGAGAATTATTATTTTTGTTTGGTTATTTCACGTTTATTTACATGATTTTCTAGCTAAAAGGTCCACAAAAGAGTTGCTAGACCATTTCACTTTAAGAGGATATTTACATATAAATGTGGTGTAGAAATATGTCTTCATGTGGTAGTGACACTAATTAATGGCATACTTTTTAAATTAAACAACTTATATATAGAGCAGTTTTTTATTTGTTAGAAAAATATGTTAAAAATCATTTTAAACATAATTTAAATAGCAAACAAAATTTTGAAAACAACATATGTCAGCTATTGAAATTTAAAATTAAAATAATATGACATACGCTCTTTATGAAAATAATATTATTAAGTTCGTTCTCTTAGAATAGTCTTAAAAGTGAAAATATAAATTATATTAATATTCACAAATTTATTTATTTTTAGTTGTTTAAAAAACATGTTTAGGTAATAATTATTTTGGAACCATCTAAGTGCTCTGGATTCCTAAGACTGCAGTAGATGGCTACCGCTGCCACTAAAGCTCGTTTGGGTTAAAACTCAGCAGGTGGTGGACAATAGTTTGATGAAAATGCAGTCCCACTGTTAATATTCCTCTCCAATAACGCCTGCACAATGAACCTTAAATGCATTTTTAGATGTTCTGTGTTCTTTTTCCGTTTTCGATTGAGAGTCAAGGCATTTGGAGTTCTTTCAAATTCATAAAATGCGAGATCTCAGCTTTCTTTCATATGAAAAACAAAAAGTTAGTATAAGAAATCTAAGGAACAATGGTAAGTGAAGATAAAACTTTCACTAATCCAATCTACGATTTTGTGTTTTGTTTTAATCAAGATATGTCAAATTGATGGAGCTTGTACATAACTTGAAGCTTCAATCACTCCATCACAACTTCTGTAGCCCTGATTCCTGTTAGCTTAGTCATAGCTGAGTCGAATGCTACAAAGAGAGATTTATCATCACCCGCCTCCACCAGCAGCTCAACACGATACCTTGCGATTGTGTTTTTTTTTTCCAAATAGTTGGCACAAATAACAAAAGGCTGTTTCTAATGAGCAAGTTTAATATAGATATGTGAACCGAACCTGACAACTCCAACAACACTGGCATTAAAACATGTAGGGCATGTGAATGAAGAGTTCCCTCGCTGGAGCTTCTTGCATTTAGCACAGGAGATGTATCACCATCCGTTTGTAGTTTCCAGTGATGCGATCTTGGCTTTGCATAGAAACTCAAGGGCCTGCAGTTATTAAAGAATTTTGGTCTTAGTCCACAGAAGCATGAGGCTGAGGCAAAAAATTATCAGAAACTTACTTGCGGGGGTGACTCCAGAATATAGTTGTTCAACTCTCCTAGTGAAACCTTTTCGAGCTTCTTTACACCATGGTACTGCTTCGCACTGGTAGTGTCGTCCTTCTCGGGTTTTGAATACAACCTGCATATTGTATATAATCATATATGAACAAAGACATGTGTAGATTATTTTTAGACATGTGAGTAATAAGATGAGTACTCTTGAAATAGTCTCTGGCTTGCGGCCACCTCATGGTCAAAGTAAAAATAGATCCCAGAAGTAGCATCCAGGTATAGTCGACCTAAAGAAAAAATTAAATTTATTTATATTTGTTAATGTACATAAGCATATGATTTGGAGTGGAAATAAATAAATAAATGCTTGCCCCATATAAACTTGGGGTTGATGTTGGTTGCGACGATCACCTTTGCCACACCGAATGTTACCTCCAACAAACTTGGGGTTAATGCTGGTTGCGACGATCACCTTTGCCACACCGAATGTTACCTCCAACAAACTTGGGGTTAATGCTGGTTGCGACGATCACCTTTGCCACACCGAATGTTACCTCCAACAAACTTGGGGTTAATGCTGGTTGCGACGATCACCTTTGCCACACCGAATGTTACCTCCAACAAACTTGGGGTTAATGCTGGTTGCGACGATCACCTTTGCCACACCGATGGCCAAGATATTTTGTTTTAGCTGGTCCGCTTGTGCATCAAAAACACTTAGAGAAACAGTTGTAGATCTGCAACTAAGTGTAGTTCCATATTAGACTTCAAATATAAATTATGTAAACACATATCTATTATGAATCAATCATCGCACCTGTTAATAATAATGTGTTGAGCTGTCCAAGTCTGATCATTAAAAGTAATGTTGATGTCTCGTACAGCCCCTATGATGTCTACAAAGGTTAGGTCTAGTTTGATTATACATCGATACAATAAGATCTAAACTTTATGGGTGGTTTTGGTAAAAGTCGAAACCTTTCGATGCAATAAGACGTTAGAAAAAAAATACAGATTAACACGTTCCTAACCTGGTAACTGAGTATTAGTATTTGCCAAAGACATCAGCTTAAATCACTAAACCATTTAAGAGCTACTAAGATGAGGAAGAGAAGAGAAAGGCTTCGACTTTTACTAAAACCACCCATAAAGTTTAAAGTTTTTCACTCATCTAACAAAACCCTTATCAGCATAGAACAGATTAAGAGAGAGATATCTTCTTACATAGACATTGAATTGCTGAGAAGCTGCCTTAACTTCAGACACAGAAGAGATAGTCACGAACCCGAAACCCCTGCTTCGTCATGTCACTTTGTCATAGATCACCTAACAAAGACAAATGAACTAATCTCAACTCAACAACAACAAAAAAGAACATATCTTTGTCTCCTGCGGAATCCCATTGCAACATAACATTAACTACAGAGACAAATGAACTAATCTCAACTTAATGAAAATAAAAAGAATCAATCTTTGTCTCTTGTCGGAATCCCCATTATGACAATAACACAAACCACTTCAAAAAGCATAAAGAATGATTCTTTCATACGTCAACCATCTCAACGTTTCATGCGCTTTCGAAGAGCTGAGCGAGCTGAGCACTATTGACTTAAAGGAAAGGTTACCGACAAAGAGTTTAAGGTCAGCAGAGAAGGATTGCTCCTGCTGCGGAGGCGGCGGAGCCTCATCGGAGATAATGTTCCCTTCTTCTTCTACGTTGAAGTCGTCTGTAACCGCGATGTTGCGGACGAAGCGAGACGCGGCAGAGGAAGCGAAGATGGAGAGGGAAATGGATTGGGAGTTGAGTTCGAAGGAGAGGGAAGAGGTAGGAGGGATGTGGAGGCAGGTTTGGAGATGGAGAAGGTGGAGAGAGAGAGGGATGAAGCTGAAGCAGCCATGGAGGAGGAAGAGAAGAGATAGGGTTGACAGCGTTAAGAGAGGATTGCGTCGAATTCTATTGGGATGGCCGGCTAGTCTTTTTATCCACACATAAGGCCTAAAAGCAAAAACACATAGTTAAGCCCGTATCAATTCATCGCCAAGTTAATGAAATGGTGTGTTTTAATTTATGGGACAGGTGTAGCTTCCTCCTTGCCCTATTTCATGAGATGGCAAGAGGAAAAGAGAATAACCTTTTACTTTATGTTATAAGATTCCTTACTGGTGAAGGGGGTTCATGTGAAATTATATTTGTTTTTGGCAAAATCATTCTGGACACCATAGATCAAATTGTTCCAGCTACTTGTATTGAGGGTAAGGCTGATGATTTGGTCATTTCTAAGCCATCAAAAGAGGATAACAACGGTCAATCTCTGTATCTCAAGTCCATGGCTCAAAGGCATCATCTGTATTTAAGGCTCACCAAAAGATTTTGAAGATGAGAGACGGCAGTGAGCATAAAAAGATGACCAGGAGAATGAAGTGTGTCCAGACTTAACCTTCTCTGGTCAAGAAAAGAATCAATATCAGTCTGTAGTGTTAGTGCAAAGATGACACAGAAGATAAATTAAAGAGACAAAACAACTACAAACAACACTTATACTTTATTAGAAATCACCTTGTACACTTAATCAGCTTTACACAGTCTGTTACACACTAACAACTGCTACTGAATCTTTTCCCTTTCCCTTCCGGAGGAGCAGAACAGAACCCCAAAGCTGAACTCGAACCCCAATCAAACCCAAATGCTGAACCGGAAACCGAATCAGACACCAAATATGAAATAAAACCTGATGCTATACCCAATACTAAACCGGAAACCGAACTAGAGACAAAGGGTGAGAAAACCGGTGAGTGAGGTATTACCAGCCAACCAGTGGAGAAAAAAATGTTGTTAGGGTCGAAATTGAGGCATGTGCGGAAAGACAGATAAATATTAAATTGCTTTAGTAGTTGTGTGCTTTTTGGCTAACGTGTGAGGATTTTTGTTGCATATATGCACATGCCTGGCTTCGACCTGTCCTCGATTTTTGTCTATTCGTTTTGCTCTTATTTTGTTTATTGGTGCTTGTCGCACCAAAAAAAACACACACCATTTGTTATGTTCCTTCCACTTCTCTATATTTGAACATCCATTTGTTTATGCGTTTGTTGTTGGTGAACTTTACATTGCGGTAGTATATGAGATAATGAATGCTTCATTGTCTACTGGTTTGTGTTTGTAGTTAGATTTGAATTATGTTAGATAAGACATCCTAATAGACAGTAATTCCCAATGCATTGTTTATCATCTTTGGAAACAAAGAAACAATGTGTTACACAACCACCTTGTCCTACCATTCACCGCAATATTCAAGATCATTGACAGGGAAATGTGCAACACTATAGCAGCAAAGAGGGGTAGGAAGCATTTCCTCACCCTTATGGTTATGGCTAAGTGGATGTGATGGACACTAGTTTTCTCATCTACAACTTTGTTGCAATCTTGTTTTTTTCTCTTTTTTTTTGCGAAGGGTGTAACTTAATCTAGATCAACAATGCTTGTAAATCTCTTTTCATTTATATGATATTTATCTTTTAGCAAAAATCAAATAAACAGTAATTGTGTAAGTGTATGAAAAGCAGTTATCTCCGACTCCATTTTTAATATAAAATTTTATTTGAAGATGTAAAATATGAATACAAAATTTAGTTTGATAATATTAAACCGACTCCATTTTTAATATATAGATATATCACATAAGAAAGAATAAATTATTTTTTAAAAACATAATAAGTTATTTATCTTTTAAGATAAATATTTTAGGACAATCAAAATCACCCACTGTGATATTTTCTAAAAAACTGACAACAAATTCAAAAATATTTATACTATTATTTGCAAAGTAATATTTTTCGCTCTCACGTTAAAAGTTAGAATGTTTAAAATCTTTATTACCCGTAATAAATAATTAGATTAGATTTTTAATATACAATATCCATAAATTAAAACCAAAATTCCTTAAATTTGATAATCATCATTATCTAAAAATATTATATATTATGTTATCCAAAAATAGTTACATCATAATATTTTAAAAATAAATATAAATCCATATATATAGTTTTATATACATATGAGTTTTCAAGTTTATTTTACGAAATAAAATAGTATATTTATTAAGATAAAGTATTATTGTATATAAAAAATTCTTATATAGGAAAATAATATTTAATTAATTTCTAAATATTTCAAAGGCATGAAAATAATTTATTCTAATAGTTTTTGAATTGATAATATATCTATTTACAATTTTTTTGTAAAATTATTATGTCTGCAACTGCGGGCAAAACACTTAGTCTTTTATATTTGAGAATGTCTTGAGATTAATCTTGATTAATTGTGTACACAACTAAACTATACCTAATAATTAACATTTGCTAAAATTTCAAAATAAATCTATATCATATAACCAATTAATATAATTGAATATTTTCAAACTTAGCATTTTCTGAATTTTCAAAATAAATCTATATCATATAACCAATTAATATAATTGAATATTTTTAAACTTAGCATTTTCTGAATTTAACAGAAATACTATTTATATATACATATATATACACAACTCCTACATTGTAATTTTTCCTTTTTAATTTTGACCATTTTTCATAATTATGAGATGTGTGTGTTAAGTTAATTAATATTTCATAATAAAATTTAATGTTATTGTTCATTATTAACCAAGTAAAAGTTCTCTATCGATTTTTATCAACAAATTTAATTTACCAAAATATTATAAACTTAAACTACACCTATAATAATATTTGTGGAAATTCCACAATAAATATGTATTATATATCCAACTAATATGATATATAATCTTTTCAAACTTAACTATTTTCTGAATTTGAGAGAAATACTGAATATATACCACAACTCATATATGGTAGTTTTTTTCTTTTTAATTTTTTTCATAATTATGAAATGCTAAGATAGTTAAAATAATATAATAAAATTTAATATTATTTATCCATTATTAACAAATTAAAAATTATCTTTTGATTTTATTTATCAAAAATAATTTCTAAATATATATAAAACCTAATTACTGTAAGTAATATTGAAATAATGCAATATCACCCGAAGTCATTTAGCAAATTATTAATGGAGTTTTTGTAAATATGACTCAAAACTTAAAGTCAAACACAAAACTAACCCATGTTTTTTTTGAAATTTTGACTTGCCTCTTTCACACTCAAAGTTCAAATTATTTACAAAAATGCCATCATTTTTTTTGTCTTTTCGAAAATGCATATTTTACTCTATTATCCTCATCTTCCTCAAGTACTCACAATATTGTCATTGCCATCAATACCCCAGCCACCATGAACAAACAATTTGAAGCTCTTAATGCACTTAAAAATTGATTTACACTCTTTCATTCTCAATTTTTATGAACTAAAAACAACATCTCTTTCACTTTCTCTTAATATTCATCCAAAAAAACCCAAGATTTTGATTCTAAAATTTTTATGGTTTATAAAGCCATTGAAGCTTACGATTCTTTGGTGGGTCACTTTTATTTGAGATTCTAGATGCGTGGAGAAGATTTATGTGTGAAAAATAAGTTATCTCACTGGTTGAAACTATGAAATCAGTATTTTCCCAGAGCTGTAGACGACTTACATGGAAGTCTTCTGGTCAATGCAGAGGTTAGTTTTGCAATTGACTTTTAAATGTGTTTTTATAGATGACTTACATGGAAGTCGTCCATCTTTGTTTGTTAAAAAAAATTCGACTTACACGTAAGTCATCGAGTAAAAAATTAAAAAATCAATATTTTGTTATACGTAGACGACTTACATGGAAGTCGTCTCAGGTTAGTTTTGCAATTGAAAAATCAAACAAAAAATTATTTTTTTCTAGACGACTTACACGGAAGTCATCCGTCTTACACCGTCTTACACGGAAGTCGTCCGTCCGACGACTTACATTGAAGTCGTCCAAGATTTTATTCCGAGATTCTGGTCAAACCTTGCTTATCTTGGACCCACGACTTACATTGAAGTCGTCCAAGATTTTATTATGAGATTATGGCCAAACCTTACTTATCTTGGACGAGTTCTATGTAAGTTGTCAGACGGACGACTTTCGTGTAAGTCGTCTCGAAAAAAATATTGTTTTTTTTTTATTTTACAATTGCAAAACTAACCTGAGACGACTTACATTAAAATCGTCTAGGTATAACAAAATATTAATTTTTTAATTTTCTATTGGACTACTTACATGTAAGTCGTCTCGAATTTTTTTTTAACAAACAAAGATGGACGACTTCCATGTAAGTCTTCTAGGTTAAAAATCAATTGCAAAACTAACCTAAATTGACGACTTCCTAAAAGTCTGCCAGACGACCTCCGTGGAAGTCGTCTGAGTCAATGTTTAATAAAATTTCATTTTCGCTAAAACTATAAAGAATTTTTAACATTTTCTTGTTAACTCATGTTTATTAATCAATATTTTAGCTATTGAATGAAATATAAAACTTAATTTGTGATATTTATGAGGTTACCAACATTCATGTTTATTAAAGTTTCTATCTGATACGAGAAGACTTATGTGGAAGTCTTCTACGCTAGTTTTTGAATAACTTGTATTTTTAAGAGTATTAAGTAAATTCAAAGTATGTAAAACTCATATTTTCAAAATATGTTTTATCCCTTAGTTTTACTAAATTTGACTAAGTTTTTTAACACAAACTTATAAAGAATGTGATATGCTTTGATTAGTTATTATTGTTTGTTTCCATCTCTTAAGTATTATTCTTATAGACACTAATGATAATTATTGTTATGAGTTGGAAGAAGGGTTAAAATGTTTCTTAAAATATTGTATCAATATGAAGCTACCAACATTCTTGTTTATTAAGATGAGAAAAAGGTCATTAGAGTTTATTATTGCATATGGGAGATCCAAAGATAAGAGAAATGCTATTGAAGTCTATTATTTCATTGACTTGTAAAAGTGTAAACACATTGTTAGCACATGTATTACATCTCGGGAAACAATATTACTGATTTTATAAAAAAAATTACAACTAAAAGAATAAACATGCAAATCACAAAACAGACCACAAACAAAACTATTATAGATCATTCCTCTACAGAGACAAGTTTGGACTCCACTTGATATGGAAAAAGAATTCGTCATAAGACTTCCAGAAGTCCAAACGACTTCTTAGAAGTCGTCTAACGCATTATATTTTAGACGACTAACATATAAGTCATCCCAGAAGTCTTCCGGATCTGAAAAAAAAAACTGCATATCAAATCCAAATCTAAAAAATCTGCAAATCAAAAAACGTTCAAATGGCTTAAAAACAGAGAAAATGAGTGGAAGATTAGATAAATCTACCTTTATAGAACACACAAAATATATATATCTAAAATTAATAGATCTACCTTTAAATGAGTGGAAGATGAGAACCATCTGATCAAAAACCTGCAAAAAAAAAGATAGATTAGTGAGAAAGACATGAGAAAAAACCGAATTTTTTTTATAAAGTTTGGTGTTTTCAAGTCAAGAGATTAGAGTGGGTTTGGAGAGTTTTAGTGTGGGAAAAAAGTAAAAACTTTATACAACATGAAATTACCAAATGAAGAAAAATCAGACATAAAAACTTACCAAAACGCTCAGATCTGTTATGATTGGGAGACTTCGTCAGAAGACTTCCAGAAAGTCCAGACGACTTCCAGGAAGTCATCTAGCGCGTTATATTTGAAGTCTTCCAGATCTGAAAAACCTACATATCCAAATCCAGATCTGAAAAATCTGCATATTCGAAAAAGTTCAAAAGGTTTAAAAACAGAGAAAATGAGTGGAAGATTAGATAAATATACCTTAATTAAACACACAAAAATACATATCTAAAATTGATAGATCTAACTTTAAATGAGTGGAAGATGAGAATCATGTGATGCAAAACCTGCAAAAACAAGATAAATTAATGAGAAAGATATGAAACAAAAACAATAAATTGATATAAAGCTTAGTGTTTATAAGTTCAAAGAGATTAGAGAGAGGTTGAAGAATTTTAGAATGATGAACATTACATTTTTGTTGCAGTCATTTGAGAGGAGGAGAGAAAAAATGTATATATATCTTTATATAGGAAGACAAAAAATCTAATTTAGTTAAAATATTTTTGATTCAGACGACTTCCTAGACGACTTCCTAGACGACTTACTTGTAAGTCGCCCAGAAGACTTTCATATTTTTACAGGAAATTAAAATATTTTAGCGGGAAACTAAAATAGAAGACTTCCCAGACAACTTACTTGTAAGTCGTCTGGTTTAAATTATTTAAGCGGGAAAATAATTTTTTAAAAAATTTTAAGCGGGAATATTTGGTTTTAAATTATTCACCAGAGGACTTACAAGTTGGTCGTCTAGACCCTAAACATAATCCCTAAACATAACCCCTAAACTTAATTAACTAACTACACACTTCATAAAATCAAATTAAACTTCAAAAGTATTTACTATACACAAAAATAAACACTTATAGGTAAAAATTTAATTTTTCAAAAAAACATTTAAGCTTTCAGAAATCTAACTCTAAGCATACATACAATACTACAACATATGTTTTCAAACCCTAAAACCATAGAAAATCATGATTAGCTACTTTCACTCATCTATGCTGAAAACTATTCATTTTTATTATATCTTAATTTACATTACTTAAAACTGTTTATAATTACATGATTTTAATTTTTCATTTGTCAAACGACTTACTGGGGCTATATTTGTAAAAATGACTTCTGTTTTTTTGTTTGGTCACAAGGGGCTGGCTATAATTTCACAAGGATTTTAGGTATATGTTTGCATTTAAAGTCATTGTGTGAGTCATATTTGGCAAATTCCCCATTATTAATTTATAATTTTGATGATATTATAAATTTACATATGGTTTTTCCAAGAAAATACTATTTTATTATCTTATCGATTTTGTCTTATTTTGAACCGGTTCAATTTGAAATCAGAAAAAAATTATTAATTTGTGGTGTTTATTTATTTATTTTATTGTAATTTGTTGGTTTTAAAAAATTCTGAATATTATCTTTATAATTTCAAGTGTTTTTATTAGTAAAAATTGTTTCAGCAAAGATAAAAAAAAAATATTATGTTCCCATTGGGCAGGAAGAAAAAAGAAGGAAGGAATTCAATAATCTTGGAGGCTCTATTTTAGGTTAATTATTTTGGTTAATAAGAAATATTATTATAGTCGAAAGGGAAAAACTCATTTGTTGAATACTCGTCAGATTCAATTACCACGAAAAAACATGTTTTTAAAGTTAAAAGGGTAGGTATATTTTTAAAATTTACATTTTTTGAGAAGTTTAATTTTTATATTTGTGTTTTTAGTCATATTTGTGTTTTTCTTTGTATAATATTTCTCTTAAATGATTAATAAAAAGTTTTAATAATTATATTAAAATAATTGGACCATACCCTATATCAATAAGTAATGTTCATATTTTAATAAGATAGATATGATTACAAAAAAAGAATACAAAATAAAAATTCAATTTCTCAGAAAAAAAAATAAAACAAAAAATATACATGCCTTTTAAAAGGACGGTCAAAAACAAACAATATCAGTTATGTTTATTGATTTTCAAATAATTTGTAAGAAAAATGAATTTATGTTACATAATATTCAGATTTATATATTTAATATCCACTATATTATTAATGAAAAAGTTTATATGTCTATAATTTAAATGACAACCTTTTATCTGTAGATAGAATTGGATTATAAATTAATATGTTAGATATTTAATTAGTATATAATACTTCAGAAAATATAAGATAATTAAATGAATATCAAATACCAATTTTTGATTGTTACTAACTAAATATTTGAATATAATATAATGACTATCTTTATACATAATATAAATTTGAATTAGTATAATTAGTTAGTATATAATAATTGGTATCCTACAAAATTTGAGCAGATATAGGTTAGTTAAAATAAATATCAAAACAGTAAATAGGTTGTTACAATTTTTTTTTTTGATAAAGGATTTGAGGTTGTTACAATTTTAAATTGTTGAACTTTGATTTTGTTTTTATATTCCAAAAAACTTCATTAGTAAATAAATTTGGAATATTTAAACAAAATATATAATTAAAATTGGTTTAAATATATTATAATATATATATATATATATATATATATATATATATATATATATTATATACTTTGTATGACATATGCATGATGTAGTATCAGATTATAAATTTTCAGTATAATATATGAAACCATGATTCTTATTAATACAAATCTGACATAGTATAGGAATACGACAGAAAAATTATACATTAATATTTTTCCAGAAAAAAATATACATTGATGGAATACGTAAATATGTTCTTATTCATGTTCAAAAAAAAAAAATATGCATACCTACACATAAAAGAAGCCGTGCATATCATCCATTGTCAATGAAGATACACTATGTGCAAAGTTTTAATTGATGGCCCACTATAGTATGTGATAAACTACTATTGTGAAAATTGGTGTACATTAATCGTGAGCAATTTGGTATTAAGTGGATATCATGTTAACTTAGAATATTAAAAAATTTAGAATAAAATAGACAGTGGTTGGATTCGGTTTGGTTATTTCGAATATAGAAATATAGGAACCGTTCGGATATTTGAGGTTTTCGGTCCAGTTCCAGCTTTAGGTATTTCGATTCGGTTCCAGTTCGGTCTTTCGGTTTCGGTTTTTTTTGTCCAGGCCTAATACTAGATAAGTGATTTTGTATAAGTACAACAATCCGGGATACTTGTATCAACAACAAGTCTGATTTCAATATGTTTGGCAGATTTTACAAGTCATCATCCCAAAAGAATGATTAGCTAAACGTTTACGTACCCATCTAAACAAATGATTAATTGATTACAATACTAGTTATCAAATAAAATTGTGTAATATACAGTTAATACAACAATTATTATGGAAACAAGATATTAAAAATAGGATAATTGAATTTGTATATGTACAACAATCTAGATAATATATACAAAAATATATCTTTTTTTTTAACTCAGAATTTCATTATTGAATAATTTGAAAGTTTAACAAAGGGGGAGTACCAAAACGGGAACACCCACAAGAAAAACAAAACACCATTAGGCATCAAAATTTAGAGCATTCCCAAAGGGGATGAGAGAAAATGCGAGAGTGAAATAATACCACTATAGAAGTGGTTAAAAAAAAACACCTCCATAGGGCCCTCCATAAGTGCTATATAGCACCCATTAAGTTGTTTCTGCATCGAGCGCCAGTTCATTTTGGAGCCAGCGAGGACCATTCATTGCAACGTAAGACTGATACATGTTCCCTTCAATGACACTCCTTGAAATGCATGTAGCTGGTTTGTTACGTGCCAGTGAAGTGAAGTCAACACTCCATTCTCCTAAGAGGCTTAGACGCTGGAATATATTCTCCTAAGAGGCTTAGATGAGTAGCGGATGGAATTCCGTAAACCATTCTGGATGTAGGAGCGCCTCCCTTGCCTTTAACGAAGATGATTCAAAAATCACAGCTCTGTATCTCATATTACTGACTGATTCAATAGCCCACCACAAAGCAAGTAAATCATTATGAAGCGGTGACGAGATATGAGAGTAAGACCTCCTGCTATGAGAGAGGCATTGCCCCCTGCTATTCCGTAGGATCCAAGAAACACCCGAGTTATAGTTCCCAGTCAACCACGATGACCCAATGTTACATTTCAAAACTCTTGGAGGAGGTTTTCGCCATTGCTCTCTGATAGACGACGTCTCAGAACCTGTAAGGTTAACCAAATCTCAGCTTCTTCACTAGCACGCTCCCAGATCGACAGTGGGTCATGTTGGACCCTCTCAAAGCAAAATTCATTCCTTGCCTTCCACAACTGCCACAAGATCCAAGGGAAAGCAAGACGCATCAACTTGTCAATGCCTCCGTCCCGACTACATTTGAGCAGATGGAGTATGTTCAGGAACACAGATGATTGACTAAAGCCATTAGGAGGACAAAGACCTGGGGCCTGCTCCAAAACACTTTGAGCCATAGGGCAGTTGAAAAGGACGTGGCAGATCATTTCCTGGCCCAAACCACAGAGAGAACAAGTGGGATCAACATGAATACCTCGCGATAGAAGTCTCTCCTTCACTGCTAAAGCTCCCGAGACAGCTCGCCATAAGAAGTGTCTCAATTTAGGAGACGTCTTCGTTTTCCAGAGGTCTCTCCATAACATTCTTTCAATAGGCGGTAGATTTCCCTGTTACTGCTCTCTCTGTTGCGCTATGGAGGTGAATTTATAACCACTTTTCGTACTATACTGCCCATCTTTCGTGAATCCCCAGATCAAACAGTCAGCTCTAGTCCGATGGATCCGTGTGTTCAGCACAATCTCCACATCAGGTTCCGCAATGACCTGTCGAACCCTTGAAAAATTCCATGTAAGTGTGTTAGTAGTGATGCTATACGGCCTCCTTTGCTTTACACGTACGGCAGGAAGCGAGGCAAACGTGCGAAAGAAGATGCGGAAGGGAGTGACGTGTCTCCTGCTACCTTGTGATTGGTTACTTTAAGGAGGAATGAGAATAAACGCCATCATCCTGAGCTGGAGATAACGGCTAACGGCTAACGATCACACGAGGTGTGTGTGACGTTGCTTTTCACCTTTAGGTTGCTTTCATCTTTTGTTATTTAAGGAGGAGAGATTGTTAGGGAAGAGTATCAAGAGGTTTGATCAATATTGTAAAGGGTGGGAAGAGAACCCTAGGGATAATTTCTCTCAGTCTGTATATGTTTTGATCAGATCAATACAATCTCTATTTCTCAAAATATCTCATAACAACTTGGTATCAGAACCTCTCTTTCCTGGAATCTATGGCGCCAGCAAAGAAACCTGATGTCGAGACTGCTGTGGAGAGTCTGAGGGGGGGAGATGGGTAAGATCGGAGCGTTGGAGAGTACGGTGGTGGATCTTAAGGAGACGGTGTCTGAGATCCGAAGCCGTATGGGTGTGCTGGAGAGGTGTGAGCAACGTTTGAACGAAGATGACGAAACACGGAAGTGAGAGGTCGTAGCGCTGTTTCAATCGTCGCTGCGAAGCCAAGAGGAGGATGAGAACTCTCATACCATTCAACGTCCTGGCAAGCAGATCGAGACCGAGGAAGATCGGAGCGGTCTCTTTCGCGCGGGAGGGTCGGGGCTGCGATCTGAGACGATGACAAGGACCGGTGAGAAACGCAACCACTCATCGGACCATCTCGATCGCACATGGCGACAACCGGAGGAGAAGTTAGATGAGATCACTCGCAAGACATGGAAGATTGAGATCCCGCTCTTCGACGGGGAGAACGCCGAGAGTTGGGTCCTTCGTGTCGAACAGTATTTTGAGTTGGGTGACTTCTCGGAAGAAGGAAAGTTACGGACGGTGAGGATGTGCTATGACGGTGAGGCCCTGTTGTGGTACCGTTGGGAACGTGATCGAGATCCGTTCACGAGTTGGGAGCAAAAAAAGTTTCGCGTGTTGGAGCAGTTCTCAACGTCGTACGAAATGACGGCACGCGAGAGACTGATGACGTTGAAACAAACGGGTACGGTGAGGGAGTATTATCGAGACTTTATCTCTTTGCCCACAAACGCACCGGAGGTCCCCGACGCGGTGTTGGAGACAGCATTTATGATTGGCTTAAAGCCCCAGATCCGCGCTAGGGTTAAACTCATGGAACCGAGAAACCTGCGCAAGATAATGAGTGTGGCCAAGCTAGTGGAGGAATGGGTGGGTTACGGCGATCAGACGGCGGAGGCGCAGTGTGACACCCCCGATCTGGTCTAAGTATAAGTTGACTCGACCAGCCGTGCAACAGTCAAACAAGAACATGCACAGCCGATCACTCGTAACTGAAACCAACCCGAGAAGCCACAATGTGTACATAAACGACTAACCCGAAGTTCCCGAAATAAATCCAGGTACCTTAGGCCACCCGCCTAAGTACACATATCCTATTAGGTACAACCCGATGCTTTACAACCTTAAGAGTAATACCCAATAGTTGGTTCGTCCGGACAATGACTAATATCATTTGGAACCCGTATTTCAAAAACATTCTTTATACACTATATACTTATTCATTTTAAAGCATCTTACAAAATCTTATAGATTAACCTCGAGGTTTTCGGTCAACAAACCTTATACATAAAGTATATCAAAACGACTGCAAGGATAATAAAATTACCGCTGGCTAATGTCGTTCCTTCCCGTCCTAGAGTAAAGGTCTCCCACCTACTGGTTACCTGCATATCAAATGAGTCATGCGTAACTAGTTTACTCAGTGAGTCTAATCCCACACCCAAACACATATCAATAGTATCCCGAGCAAGCAACACCAATTGAATGCAGTGGAATTATATTCCATAATTAATATAATTATAAGGCCTCTCAATCCATCCATGTGAATCTATCTTAAACATCACCACCACGATACCCGCCAATCACGCATACTCTTAATATATATATATATGCTAAACCCGGAAAACCATTAAGGCTAACCGAGCCTAACGGGGAATAAATATAACCATCATCTCCATCAGATATTCCAAGATAGAACATCCAACGCTGCATGCAGTCACACGGCCTCCAGGGTGCGACCCCATCATCGTGTCTTCATGATCTTGATCCATATCGCAGGACCAATTCACGGCAATGCGGGACTTTCGGGAGAGTGAGTATACAATAAGACTTCACATGATTCACACTTATTAATAGAATACTTATAGATTAGTACTTGAGAACAAGTAC
>NC_027749.1:26868013-26874547 GCF_000695525.1 Brassica oleracea var. oleracea | reverse complement strand
ACTCACCTTTAAATCCATGAGATTGGCTAAGGAAGACTAGACTCGAGCTCAAGCTAATCACACTTCACTTCTGGATCACTCTCGGTTCAGAATCATCACAAGGATCCGGCTGATCCGAATACTCTCCTTGGCCATCTGAATTCAAAACATAACAGTTGGAACATAAGGTTCACTAGTCTGGTTCAAGAAGAAACTCAACTCAGTTCATAACATTTCAGTTCAGTTCTCTCATATCAGTTCGGTTCAAGACAGATTGATACCATGTTCAGCTCGGTTCAAGCTTTAACAATGTAACTCGGTTCATATCAGCTTAGTTCATGCTCAGCTAACTCCGGTTCTAATCAGTTCCCAACAGCTTAACTCGGTTATACTCAGACGACATCAGTTCAAGGCAATTTCAGACCATAGACAGCTGGGCTCAGATCAGATCAAAACATATTCAGCTCAATTCAGTTCTAAACAAGATCAAATCAGTTCGGTTTAATTCCCATAATTCTTATCAGTTCGTCTACTGGTTCTATGAGACTGATTAAATCATAAACCAACCAAGAATGAAGAGAACAAGACCTTAGACAACTGATCCTGACAGGTTGACCAACATAGAGCAATTGGTTCTCATCAAAACATGGCTGAATCAAGAAGCTGAAGCTTACCGGTTTTACTCAACTAATTAAACTTGACTGGTTGTCTCTCTTCAAGCTAACCACGAATTAACCTGATCAACACCACAAGAATCCATGGTTGAATTTATTCAGAATTTATCTCCAGTATAGGCAAACCAACAAAACTTCTCACAGAAACTGATCCACAACCATCTTACCGATCAAAATCAAAGGCTGAAGAACATGGGTGATTCTCAACTTCAGGACACCAAATCTCCAACTCTTTACGACACAAATACTCACTGTTTTAAAGTCACAGGATGGTGAGAAAGGTTTGTCCATGCTCAATTCTCTTCTCTGAATTTTTTTTGAATTTTTCAACTAGTTTTTCTCACAATTTTTTCTCTCTTCTTTCTCTCTTTCTCTCTGAATTTTTCTCTGGTTTTTCTTGCAGGTTATGAACGTCCAGAGGAGAGAAGATGGTGTTTTATAACATAATAAGTTGCTTCAGGTGAGGGTTTACTTAAACCAAAGCAAGTTGCTGTCCTTTCCCTCCTTTGAAGAAAGATTATTTTGTTTTTATTAAACAAGCAACCAGCTTGTGACTTTCATGTGACTTTAGTGAAGCAAGCAAGCAGGTAGGTGCAGCTCATGTGACTGATTTTCTGAGAAAGCAAGAAGAATAGTTGGTGAAGGTATTAGACTGGTCGGAATTTAGTTAAGAAACTTAACGACAATTTCGGACAGTTTTCGACTAAAATTTCTCATCCTTCGAATCTCGTCTTGCTTTCAACTAAGCTTGCCTAGCTTAAATAAAATTCGACCAACATTATTAACACTCTACCAGAACTATCAATGAGAGGCCTTTTGACCACAAGACAGCCCCGTCGAGGTATTAATTCACCGGGTCAACTTTATTTTTAAATCTGATCGACCAACTCCAAACTGGTCGAGCGGAGTTTTTCTCAACCAAAAATTAACTGGCTCGTGAGGGTTATTACATTCTTCCCCCCCTTAAAAGAATTCGTCCCCGAATTCTCAAAACATAGCTGTACAGAATTTTACTGAACACTGGAGTCTCTGCAAGAAGTTTAAGATAGCCAACTGTAAACTTATCCTCATCTGCCCGTGTCAAAACAACTGATGGTTCCCCAAATACTTGAACTTTTACAAATTTTTCCTTTTCTCCAATCTTCTGATATGGTGCTTACCTATCCGCAAAGGACCTTTAGGATAGGCTAAATAGGGGTACAAGTTTTCTGGTCTCAGCAGTTCTATCATACTGGGTCTGATATAAGATTACGCAAAATCGGCTCACCAATAGCATAACTAAAAGAAGTTCCGGTCAAGATATAACCATTTCAACTCTGAACAACTCGGTACATACCAAATAACAGATTTGCGGATATCCCCAACTTTTCTAAAACAATTCTTTCTTTTCTGAGCAAACACTTTCACGATAACCAATTCTTCATCGCACATAACTTTCATATATTGCGGTCTACATACTTCCTTTGACATCGTTGAATCTCTGAATACCATTACTTCTGAAACCTTTGTATCTGCTTTCCTCCAGTTCAATAACATGGAAATATGGAACGTCAGGTGATGTGCCATACGTGAAGGTAACATCTTCAGTCTGGTCAATGTCAACTTGATTAACCGTGCAAAAATCATACAAGAACATGCACGATCAATCACGCTAACATGATTCATACCAAGGGTGCCACTCTCAAATACACACACACACACTTATTCTAGGAATGATTTCCCTTACATTATTCCATACCCTTCTTATCTATCTGAGATACTCTTCAAAAACTTCTGAACGACTCAATCTCACTGAATTTTCGCATATCCAAGTCTTGTTCTATTACTTTCTGATTTCCTTCTTCTGTCTAGTAACTGAGGAATCAACAAGTCCGCCTATACCAAACTTGATTTACCAACGAAGTACTCTTGTATGATGACTTCACACTTTCTCTGTTAATACATCTTCTGATCTCTTAACAACTTGAGCATTCCCATATGCCTTATGGTTATACCTTTTTCCTTTCACTCTTCAATCTTCCTTGGGATTTACTTCACATCTGCTTAATTTTAGGTTGAATTTGGGTTCCTTCTCCCACATCTCCACTTTATGAACTTGTACATGACACAGTCCTCATACTATTCTTCGAAATTCTCTTCACCCAGTTCCTTCTATGAATTCCTTAGATTCTCATCCTTCAACTGAGTTCCTCAAATACGAATGAATAAGCCATCTTGAAGGTTCTCTATTCTCTCCTTATAAGGCAGCAAAATAAATCACTCCCAATTCCGCTTCATGATTCTTGAGATCCTACTCCATATCATCATTAATATCACTTCCTCTTAAAGCATAAGCAGCAATATTTGCTCTTCCTAAGGCTTCTTTGATCAGTGAAAACTTGCATCCTTTCTCCATATTGAAATGATCACTAAATTTGATGTGCAACAAAACTGCCACCAACTCCAACTTGTGCATCAAATAGTTTTTCTTATTCTTCCTTAGCTCCCTTGATGCATAAACGATTACCATATCGTCTTGCATTAGCATTCACCTAGACCAACACATAATATATCCATGTAGTAGTTTATGGCTGGTTAGGCTCATCCAAGTCTAAGATATTCATAGACGTAGATACTTCCTCTAACTGATTGCATACTTCACCAATACTTTTACTCCATTCCAAGGTAACACCATTCTCAGTCGATCAACTCATTGGTGGATATGGTTTCTAACTCTTGAACAAACTTCTGATGGTAACCGGCCAATCCACAGAACTTCGAATCTCGATAATTGAAATTGAGTACGACCATTATGTAGTAGTAGCGATCTTTTGTAAATATACAACAACTCCTTGTTCCATTTACTGACTAAGGAATCTAACTTCCAATTTCCGTGCAGAAATATTTACTACAACGTGAAGCGTCCATCAAACGTCCTTGGAATAAAACTGCGCCTTGCGACCGATCTTAACCATTCTTCAATTCTAGAACTTGATACTTGACCCTGATGGTCACGTTCTTGATTTTATACTCGAACATAACCGCAAACTCTGGTTCTTCTTCTTTACCACTGACATGGGTACACTCCACAGAAAATAACTAAGTCGAACGAAACCTTTCTCCAAACAAATCTTCTGACTGCTACTTGAATTCGGCTAGAACCACTTGGATAGATGCCTAGGCTATTGCAGCGAATCAAGGTTCAACCAGAATACTTGACGGGTTACTTCTGGATGTCAACAAATTTTCCACTTTCTTAAACATAGCTTCATGTTCCCTAGTTATCTAACTGTCCTCGATACTCTGTTTCTTGTTATTTTCTCTCCGCCCAATTATGATGATAATGGAATACGCCACTTCACCGTTTCCCAAAAGGTTCCCAACTCTCCAGACTGATATGAGCGAGGCTCCAACACTTAGTAGAATACCACTGCAGGCCAACGGTAACTGGTCTTTTCTCAAAGACTTCCTTCCTCAACAACATCCTAATTGAGCTCGATAACTAGATAGCCAATCTCACCCTAGATAGAAACAAACCACTCTAATGGAAGTACTAAGGAATGGGGATGGGATACGAAGGCATACGATAACTCTAAATGGCAGCCAGTACTTCCACGAATAAGAACACTGTACCTGAATTCACTAAAGTGAATCCTTCCTAAAACAATGACACTACCCGAGAACTACATCTATGTGTTGTTCCCGCATCAAACACAATATGGGCGGAAAATTCCGTCCATAGGCAAGGTCTCATACGACACCTTGATCACTCCTTCACTTATTTATTTAATCATTCATAAATTTTTAAAATGCACACAACACGCAATGGGATAAGAAGCAAACCTGTGATTGGACCTTTTCAGAGGTTTTGGCGGTCCAGACAACTATAAAGTGTAGGCTCTACCCAAATAGCCTAACACTTGGATGTGGACTAACGGTAAGGAAACGTGAACAAGTTCAACAAGTGTTATCTTAGGTATAGGTAACGTAGATCGGGAAACTTCATGAGGAAGGGTCACCTAAAATCCTAACTCTTCACAAGAACCACCAAAGCGCGAATGAAGCAAACATTCCAAGATTTCCCAAACTTTGAAAATCACGACCATTCTGTCCTTGCTAGTCACAACCATAACGGGTCAAGGTCCTCGATCTTGATCTGATGAAATGTACACCCAAAATCATCCCCAACGACTTACTTAACTGGCCTTTGATCTGCAGCGGTTGGAAAATAAACGGTCTGCATGACTTGGTTAACTTCTTCAGAAATAATAGCTTCTTTAACATTCACGTCATACTCTAACATCTCCTCGAAGGTTTGAAACTCCATGGTCTTTTATATACTCCAAAATTCTTGGCTAAGTTCCCAGAGATTTTTCGTATGATCTTTGGCTTATTCTTCAAACCATAATCGATGAATGAAATTCACTCGACCACATATCTCGATGCTGAAATTGTAGTATATGATTAACTCGACCTGAACCTCGTGGCGGAAACATCCCACTGTACCAACTCCATAAACTAAATCTTCAATTGCTCCCATACCTTGTGTAGAAAATACTACATCTTGAACTCATGAAATCTGTCCAACTCGAACTCAACTCTCTGAAATAATTCTTGACTCTCGACCAACAACTCATAGCGTTCATCTCCAAATAGCTTGCTGCCAAATCCTTCTTGTAATTCTCTGAACAACGGCCACGTGAATATTATGCTCTGAGTATTGGATCCCAAATCTGCCTCAAGACAAAGTATACTTCGAACGGTTTAGTCCTTCTTCAGTATCTTATGGTCCCAACTTCTTCTTCTTTGCATCATAAGCTTCATGATATTCCATTGCAAACAGAATGCTTCTGGTGCTTCCATCATCTTGTAATACAATCAAACCATCTCTTCGTCCAATGCTAAGCTTGAAACAAATACATAACAATTTGGCTTGTACGGCTCTGGTGCTTGTACGTCTCAGCATAAGCTTGACACTGATAATAACGAGTCCGGAGATATATTTGATGTATCAACTCTGTCTCATATATCTTTGAATATCGATATCCACACAAGAAATTGTAGAAACCGCAGGAAAGCATGATGATACCAACTCCGAGCATGATGGTAGCAAACCCGAGCACGTCGTTAGCTCACCCGAGCAAGATGATAATGGATTGAAGCATGACCGGATTGAACTTAAACATGTCGATAACAAACCGAATCATGACGGTAGAAAGCTCAATCATGACTGTAGGAATCTCGATCATGACAGGATCAAAATTGGTAAGTACACTCCACTCTGTCGAGCTTGTCTTGATGCATCTCGTATGAAAGATAACAGTAAGTTAACTACCCATGACTATCTATCCTAAGATGAAGGAACCAGCCAGCACATCCTAATTATCCTTGCGGCTCATTTTGACTCGAAAAACGTTTGAAACAAGTCCCATTCAAGCATCGTATAACCATGCTCTGATACCACCTTTGTGACACCCCCGATCTGGTCTAAGTATAAGTTGACTCGACCAGCCGTGCAACAGTCAAACAAGAACATGCACAGCCGATCACTCGTAACTGAAACCAAACCGAGAAGCCACAATGTGTACATAAACGACTAACCCGAAGTTCCCGAAATAAATCCAGGTACCTTAGGCCAACCGCCTAAGTACACATATCCTATTAGGTACAACCCGAGGCTTTACAACCTTAAGAGTAATACCCAATAGTTGGTTCGTCCGGACAAGGACTAATATCATTTGGAACCCGTACTTTAAAGACTTTATTTATACACTATATACTTATTCATTTAAAAGAATCTTACAAAATCTTATAGATTAACCTCGAGGTTTTCGGTCAACAAACCTTATACATAAAGTATATCAAAACGACTGCAAGGATAATAAAACTACCGCTGGCTAAT
>NC_027749.1:26861176-26867667 GCF_000695525.1 Brassica oleracea var. oleracea | reverse complement strand
AAGACTAGACTCGAGCTCAAGCTAATCACACTTCACTTCTGGATCACTCTCGGTTCAGAATCATCACAAGGATCCGGCTGATCCGAATACTCTCCTTGGCCATCTGAATTCAAAACATAACAGTTGGAACATAAGGTTCACTAGTCTGGTTCAAGAAGAAATTCAACTCCGTTCATAACATTTCAGTTCAGTTCTCTCATATCAGTTCGGTTCAAGACAGATTGATACCATGTTCAGCTCGGTTCAAGCTTTAACAATTTAACTCGGTTCATATCAGCTTAGTTCATGCTCAGCTAACTCCGGTTCTAATCAGTTCCCAACAGCTTAACTCGGTTATACTCAGACGACATCAGTTCAAGGCAATTTCAGACCATAGACAGCTGGGCTCAGATCAGATCAAAACATATTCAGCTCAATTCAGTTCTAAACAAGATCAAATCAGTTCAGTTTAATTCCCATAATTCTTATCAGTTCGTCTACTGGTTCTATGAGACTGATTAAATCATAAACCAACCAAGACTGAAGAGAAAAAGACCTTAGACAACTGATCCTGACAGGTTGACCAACATAGAGCAATTGGTTCTCATCAAAACATGGCTGAATCAAGAAGCTGAAGCTTACCGGTTTTACTCAACTAATTAAACTTGACTGGTTGTCTCTCTTCAAGCTAACCACGAATTAACCTGATCAACACCACAAGAATCCATGGCTGAATTTATTCAGAATTTATCTCCAGTATAGGCAAACCAACAAAACTTCTCACAGAAACTAATCCACAACCATCTTACCGATCAAAATCAAAGGCTGAAGAACATGGGTGATTCTCAACTTCAGGACACCAAATCTCCAACTCTTTACCACAAAAATACTCACTGATTAAAGTCACAGGATGGTGAGAAAGGTTTGTCCATGCTCAATTCTCTTCTCTGAATTTTCTCTGAATTTTTCAACTAGTTTTTCTCACAAATTTTTCTCTTTTCTTTCTCTCTTTCTCTCTGAATTTTTCTCTGGTTTTTCTTGCAGGTTATGAACGTCCAGAGGAGAGAATATGGTGTTTTATAACATAAGAAGTTGCTTCAGGTGAGGGTTTACTTAAACCAAAGCAAGTTGCTCTCCCTTCTCTCCTTTGAAGAAAGATTATTTTGTTTTTATTAAACAAGCAACCAGCTTGTGACTTTCATGTGACTTTAGTGAAGCAAGCAAGCAGGTAGGTGCAGCTCATGTGACTGATTTACTGAGAAAGCAAGAAGAATATCTGGTGAAGGTATTAGACTGGTCGGAATTTAGTTAAGAAACTTAACAACAATTTCGGACAGTTTTCGACTAAAATTTCTCATCCTTCGAATCTCGTCTTGCTTTCAACTAAGCTTGCCTAGCTTAAATAAAAATCGACCAACATTATTAAAACTCTACCAGAACTATCAATAAGAGGCCTTTCGACCACAAGACAGTCCCGTCGAGGTATTAATTCACCGGGTCGACTTTATTTTTAAATCTGACTGGCGAGCGGAGTTTTTCTCGACCAAAAATTAACTGGCTCGTGTGGGTTATTACACGCAGAGTGGTAAAGGGTCGCGGGGAGGGTTTACGAACCTATCACCGATGACTCTCGGAAGAAGTGGGCCTACAGGAGGGAATGGGTCTGGGCCCAATAACACCCAACGGCCCAAAACTATTTCGGGCCTTGATAAAACCACACAGAACGAGAAGAAACCCATTACTCAAGCTCAGAACAATAATAATGAAGGAAAAGGGAGAGCGCCATTCCGGCGACTCTCACCGGCGGAATACGCACGGTATCGAGCAGAGGGGCTATGTTTCCAGTGCAGAGGAAAGTCGCACTCCAGAAGGGATTGCCCCAACAAGGAGTTGATGGTGCTAGTAGTACAGGAGGAAGACGAGGAGGAGAAAGATGAGGAGGAGTGTGAGGGCACTGACGACGAGGAAGCACCAGAGTTTGCAGAATGTGCAGCCTTGTCAGCCAAATCAGCTGTGGGAATATCATCGCCGTGAACCATCAAACTGCGTGGTACGGTGGGAAACAAACAGGCCTTGGTCCTCATCGACAGTGGAGCCACCCACAATTTCATCGACTACCGTCTGATGGAAGAGTTGGGGTTGGAACGTGAGGAGACAGAGAGCTTTGGGGTAATCACGGGTTCGGGAAAAGCCGTGAAAGGAGGATGTATTTGTAGGAAGGTGAAGTTGGAGATGCAGAGTCACTCAGTGACAACAGATTTCTTACCATTTGAGCTCAATAATGTGGATATCATCTTGGGTATCCAGTGGTTGGAAACGTTGGGGGAGATGAGGGACAATTGGAAGTTGCAGACATTGAAGATTCTGGTAAATGGGGAGTGGGTTAAGCTACAGGGCGAACCTGATATCTGTTGTTCTGAAGTATCAGCCAAGGCTATAAGGAAGGCCTTGGAACAACAAGAGTTGAGTGTAGTGGTAGAGTGTCGGGAGCTAACGACAGGCCCTAAAGAAGAGACTAAGACTCCGAAGCTCTTCAAACAGCTGTTGCTCAACTATGAGAAGATCTTTGAGGAACCGCAGGGACTTCCCCCCACTCGAAGCAGAGAGCACGCGATCACTCTCACACAAGGAAGTGATCCGGTGAGCGTGAGGCCGTTCCGTTATCCTCATCCTCAGAAAGAAGAAATCGAGAAGCAGGTGACAGCAATGCTGAAGGTGGCATCATACAGGAGAGCATTAGTCCATTCTCGAGTCCAGTCCTCCTCGTGAAGAAGAAGGACCGGGAGCTGGCGCTTTTGCGTGGACTATCGAGCTCTGAATAAAGCAACGGTCATGGACAGCTATCCTATTCCTATGATCGATCAATTGCTCGATGAGTTGCGAGGAGCAGAGGTGTTTTCAAAGTTGGACCTGCGAGCCGGCTATCATCAAATACGAGTCAAGGCGGAGGACGTTCCCAAGACTGCGTTCCGCACACACGACGGACATTACGAGTTTTTAGTCATGCCATTTGGCTT
Source organism: Brassica oleracea var. oleracea (assembly GCF_000695525.1). NCBI lineage: Eukaryota > Viridiplantae > Streptophyta > Magnoliopsida > Brassicales > Brassicaceae > Brassica > Brassica oleracea. The sequence continues at coordinate 26,864,671 of NC_027749.1, read as the reverse complement.
GACTAATGCCCCAGCCACATTTCAATCGGTCATGAATGAAGTATTCAGACCATATTTGAGGCAATTCGTGCTGGTCTTTTTTGATGACATCCTGGTGTTTAGCAAGAATCCGCAGGAGCATGCTGAACATTTGAAGTTGGTACTAGACAAGCTGCAGAAGCATCAGCTCTACGCCAACAGAAAGAAGTGCGAGTTCTGATGTTCAAGTATTGAGTACTTTGGCCACGTTATTTCAGCAGAAGGGGTTGAAGCTGACAAAACTAAAATTGCAGCAATGACGGAGTGGCCAATACCAAGAAACATCAAAGCATTAAGAGGATTTCTGGGGCTAACAGGGTATTACAGGCGGTTTGTGCAAGGGTATGGTGTCATTGCAAGACCGTTGACGGACCTCTTGAAGAAGGATAAGTTCAAATGGAACGAGACGGCGGAGGAGGCGTTTATGAAACTCAAGCAAGCAATGACCACAGTCCCAGTCCTGGCACTACCTAACTTTGAAGATCAGTTTGTTGTAGAGTCGGACGCTTCAGGCAAGGGATTGGGAGCTGTGCTAATGCAGCAACAGAGACCAATCGCATACTTCAGTCAAGTATTGTCGGAGAGGCAACAATTGAAGTCTGTGTATGAACGCGAGCTGATGGCAATTGTGTTTGCTATCCAAAAATGGCGACACTATCTGTTAGGCAGAAAGTTCATCGTGAGAACTGATCAGAAGAGCCTGAAGTTCCTACTTGAGCAGAGGGAGATTAACATGGAATATCAGCGCTGGTTGTCCAAGCTATTGGGGTTTGATTTCGATATCCACTATAAACCAGGACTGGAGAACAAGGCTGCTGATGCTTTGCCGCGCAAGGATGCGACCGTGGAGCTACTGGCAATGACAGTTCCGACGGCGATCCAATTTCAAGATATTGAGGCGGAGGTAGCACAAGATGAAACATTGCAGAAGTTAGTGCGGGAGTTAGTGGCCGATCCGTTGAGTCATCCTGACTACTCTTTGGTACAGGGGAGGTTGCTTCGAAAGGGGAGGCTGGCCTTACCAAAAGAGTCAAAGTTGATTGGGGTTATACTGAAGGAGATGCATGATGGTCGTATGGGGGGACATGGAGGAGTTCAGCGAACTCAGAAGAGGATTAGTGAGTTGTTCTTTTGGATGGGCATGATGAATGACATCAAACGGTATGTGGCAGCTTGCTCAGTGTGTCAACGCCATAAGTATTCCACGTTGGCTCCGGGAGGATTGTTACAGCCATTGAGGGTTCCGGAAGCAGTTTGGGAAGATGTGGCAATGGACTTTGTGGAGGGGCTACCAAAATCCGAAGGGTATAATGCAGTGTTGGTGGTGGTTGATAGACTGTCAAAGTACGCTCACTTCATCCGATTACGTCATCCCTTCACTGCTACAGATGTGGCGTTGTTGTTCGTTCAGGAAGTGATCAAATTACATGGGTTTTCGAAGACGATTGTGTCGGATCGAGACAGGGTGTTTACTAGTCAGTTCTGGAAGGAGCTGTTCAGGTTGGCAGGAACAACACCCTGTATGAGCACTGCGTATCACCCGCAGACAGATGGGCAGACCGAGGTGACAAATCGAGGCTTAGAAACATACTTGCGATGTTTCACCAGTGACAAACCGAAGGCATGGGTGCATTATCTGCCATGGGCGGAGCTCTGTTACAACTCTTCCTATCACTCTTCTATCAAGATGACACCGTTCAAAGCGGTTTATGGGAGGGAGGCACCGGCTCTCATTAGGTACGAGGTCGGGTCTACTGCGAATGCTGACTTGGAGAATAGACTGATTGAACGGGATGAGATGATCGCAACAATGAAGGAGCATATCGATAAAGCTCAACAGACGATGAAGAAGCAAGTAGATGGGCATCGTAGGGAAGTGGTGTTTGCAGTAGGCGAAAAAGTGTATGTCAAGATCAAACCCTACCGCCAACAGTCACTTGCGCGACGCATGAATGAGAAGTTGTCAGCACGTTTTTATGGGCCCTTTGAGGTGGTTGCTCGTATTGGGGAAGTAGCCTACCGCCTCAAGTTACGGTAGGAAGCTAAAATCCACAACACATTTCACGTATCTCAATTGAAGAAAGCAGTGGGGGAGGATCAGACAGTTGCGCCGCTTCCTCCTCAATTGTCTACAGAAGGGGTGTTGATTGTTCAGCCAGAGTTGGTTTTGGGTACTCGAGTGAGTCCAATCTCAGGCCATGAGGAAGTGCTGATTCAGTAGAAGGGTCTGCCGGATTATGAGAGCTCCTGGGAGTGGAAGGAGGTGATGAGAGTGCAGTTTCCGGAGTTCGACCTTGAGGACAAGGTCAATTTCGCAGAAGGGGGTAATGTTAGTAGTGATGCTATACGGCCTCCGTTGCTTTACACGTATGGCAGGAAGCGAGGAAAACGTGCGAAAGAAGGTGCGGAAGGGAGTGACGTGTCTCCTGCTACCTCGTGATTGGTTACTTTAGGGAGGAATGAGAATAAACGCCGTCATCCTGAGCTGGAAATAACGGCTAACAATCACACGAGGTGTGTGTGAAGTTGCTTTTCACCTTTAGGTTTGTTGGGGTCAAAATCGGTCACGACGGAGTCAATGCCTGAAAGTCCGTAAAAATCAGCATGAACGTTTTTACGAAAAAGTAATCTCCGTAAAGATATCTTTACAAAGAACCTTGCGGCAAAATCTTGTTCAAATCTCAATCGAACCACTAAATACCGATTGTCCGAAGGAAACAGACATGTATCCAATTCGGCCGCGGACAAGCTCGAGTACGGCAATCGGACCACGGACAAGCCAAGCTCGATCGATACGCGGCGACCAAGCATGCCCACAGACCGAGCGACCGAGCGTGCGTTCAGTTCGGTCGTTACGTAGCGACCGAACTCTTCCGAAACGTCGATACGACACCAATTCATGCATTCTCGTCTATCCTATGATGCTATCTCCCGAAGACCGTAGCGAACTCAGTTCATGTCTTCCGGCCATTCTAAGACATTAATCAAACTTTGCGGTAAAAACCGCGGAAAGTTCGTTCTTTATCGAAAGAAATCGTAATAAACGTTTCAAGTCGGAAGACGGCCTAAAGGGACCTAAGACACGACTCGAGGCCCAACTTACGATTTCTTAACCAAAAGCCCATAAAACGTATGACGGTTTACGCTTGGCGCGCAAGGAAGGATAAATGTCAAGTTTCCGCGGATAAATACGAAATTTTGAGGATAAATACGAAGATCGGAAAAAATGGAAAATGTCCATTTTATGCTATGACGGCTTAAGGGCAGAAGAGTAAAAGCCTAAACCGAGCTTGGAGCTAGTATATAAGGAGTCCTAGGCGAGAGGCATGGGGAGAACTTTTTAGATTCGGAATTCTCTGCACTTACAAACTTTAGGCTTTATTCTCGACAAGTTCGGTTTCTATGACTGGCACTCAATTACTAGACGAACTTGCCCAGGCAGTTCGATCTCTTGTCCAGCTCTATCAATTGAACTAC
>NC_027749.1:26856889-26861066 GCF_000695525.1 Brassica oleracea var. oleracea | reverse complement strand
GACTCAACTAGGTTTGAGCTTTTAGGCCTCTAGAACTAGGTAACTCGCTGACAGCCTTTTGCGGCCAAAGTTTTTATGATCTCTTGTAATGATCGCAACGCTCTTACGCATACTCGAAATAAGATTTACTGTTTTCTCTAAACTCGTTTGTTATCTTTTCACGATTTCCGCATATATTTGGTCACTTGTCGTTGGCTCTCGCAGAGATCCGGGACCTCTGGGAAATTAGGGTTTTCTTAGTTTCCTAATTTAAAAGTAAATCGACAGTGCAAATTTCGGTTCCCACACTTTGGCGCTAGAAGGAGGGGGGGGGGGTTACGGATTACTCTTACTCATGGCCACAAAACGCTTGATCGAAACGATGTCTGGATATATGAAAGACAAACTCGCAGCACTGACTGCTCCTATGGCCAACGCTTACGCAAACGCCGTAGTTTTCAACAAAATCGAAAACTTAGTCGCGACTTTCCCCTACAGGAAGAGCACTAAAACAAGCTCGCGATTTCTCTTTCTAGACATAAAAGGAAACGATAAATCTTATCAAACCCCGTAAGTTTGGCTCATTACCGAACAAAAGGGTTTTACCAAAACACGTTTTCTAAAAACATTTCGGAAGCATAAAACTTGTTCTCCCAAAAACCGCTGTAAAACCCCTAGGTTAATCGCGGAAAAAGGAAACACAACAAAACGATTACACAGATCGGTCGCTACGTAGCGACCGAGCACGCACACTGCTCGGTCGCTACGTAGTGACCGAGCACGCACACGGCTCGGTCGCTACGTAGCGACCGAGCACACACACTGCTCGGTCGCTACGTAGCCACCGAGCACACACACGGCTCTGTCACTACGTAGCGACCGAGCACACACACTGCTCGGTCGCTACGTAGCGACCGAGCACGCACACGGTTGGGTCGCTAGTAGCGACCGAGCACGCACACCGCTCGGTCGCTACGTAGCGACCGAGCTCAATCCAACTCTCCGCTCGCTTCGTAGCGACCTGTAAAGCCTCAGAAAGGTCCTCCTTTGGGTTCTCGTTTGAATCCTCATCGAAACGCTTTTCGTTTCGTCTCAATCGGAGTTTCCGTTGAGATTTTACGACGAAAACAAGTAGGACTCTTCTTGGCTTGCTTTCACTCGCTACGTAGCGACCTGTCAGACCGTCAGTCGCAACGTAGCAACCTGTAAGGCCTCCGAAAGGTTCTCCTTTGGGTTCTCTTTTGAATCCTCATTGAAACGCTTTTCGTTTCGTAACAATCGGAGTTTCCGTTGAGATTTTACGACGAAAACAAGTAGGACTCTTCTTGGCTTGCTTTCACTCGCTACGTAGCGACCTGTCAGACCGTCAGTCGCAACGTAGCAACCTGTAAGGCCTCCGAAAGGTTCTCCTTTGGGTTCTCTTTTGAATCCTCATTGAAACGCTTTTCGTTTCGTAACAATCGGAGTTTCCGTTGAGATTTTACGACGAAAACAAGTGGGACTCGTCTCGGCTGCCTTTCACTCGCTATAGCGACCGAGATGACATCCTCACTCGCTATAGCGACCCGTCAGGCCTCAAAGGGGTCCTACTTTCCATTCTCCTTTGAATCCTCATCGAAACGCTTCTCGTTTCGTCTCAATCGGAGTTTCCGTTGAGATTTTACGACGAAAACAAGTGGGACTCGTCTCGGCTCCCTTTCAGTCGCTACAGCGACCGAGATGACATCCTCACTCGCTATAGCGACCCGTCAGGCCTCAAAGGGGTCCTCCTTTATGTTCTCCTTTGAATCCTCATCGAAACGCTTTTCGTTTCGTCTCAATCGGAGTTTCCGTCGAGAATTTATGACGAAAACAAGTTGGACTCGTCTTGGCTCCGTTCCACTCGCTATAGCGACCGAGATGACATCCTCACTCACTATAGCGACCTGTCAGGCCTCAAAGGGGTCCTCCTTTGCGTTCTCCTGTGAATCCTCATCGAAACGCTTTTCATTTCGTCTCAATCGGAGTTTCCGTTGAGATTTTACGACAAAAACAAGTAAAACTCATCTTAAATCCTTGGCTTGTTCCTGCTCGCCCTACCTCCATAGTTGCGTTCACTTTCGAATCTCGATCGAAACGTCTCTTGTTTCGCCTCGATTGAAGTTACCATTGAGACTTTATGATATAAAAAAAAACCGCAAAGACCTGTTGTCTCGCATGGATTCAGATTAATCGTATAAAACGGCAACAGTTAACTTAACACCTTAGCCGCCTTAACTATACGATTACGTTGAACCTTTTTTGACGTCGTATCTAAGGAGAAGATAACAGTCAAGTTCAGAAAATAAATGTCAAGTTTCAAAGGATAAACACCAATATCGGAAATGGCGAACATACACGAGAAGAGGAAAGGAAAATCAGCAAGCAAAACTGAGAAGAAACAAAACAGCATCTTCGAGAGAACTAAGGTATTTCCGACTTGAAATTTTTGAAATCAGACTTGGAATTTTCGTAGGAAATTACTTTGAGGCTGCCATAGAACTTTAGGGAACGTAAAACCTAGGCGGATAGTCTAGCGAACTAAGTTTTAAGCGATTTTTCCTGTCTCGATATATTGTTCCACAATTGTTCATCCAGATCTTGCAAACCGATCTAAACTCTCCAAAAGTCGAGAAACGATCACAACGCATATCAAGCTCGCTTCCTAAAGAGAGAAAAAGTTAGAGACATGAACGTCATCTTAAAACCGATTCATTTCTGGCAATTTTCTCGGAACCAACATATCCCAAGTCGTCAACTTGGAAACAACCAAATCACAGTCCAAGCGTCGTCTATAAATCGTCCCGAATTATCGATCATTCCAAACATCAGAAGAAGAAACGTACACAACCCTTCAAAGTATCGGTTCAACCGTTTTCTTTCCTAAAAAAAGGAGGGAGTAGGTACGTATACTATACTCGTATACTCCCAAACTTCAAAAACCTCTGCAAATCGTCAAGAATAGGCAAAGGACAATCTTAATATTCGTCTAAACGCTAGCAACATATCCAGACGATCATGAACATAATCTCAAAAACTATACCTCATTTCTTGTCGCAATCATGCGTACAGAAAACTTGTACCAATATCAAACTGAAACTCGACAATTAGCCAAAGTATTGAAGCCTTTTCCGGCTTCAGAAAGCCAGTTTCTTTTTAAAAATTTCTACGAGAAATCTTCAATCACCAAAGCATTTCTTTCAGTTTCCGTTGTACCAAGTAAGTCACGGAAAAGCATCGAAAACATTTGCGACGAAGAAAACTCGAGAATAGATGTAGCATCGTGCACATTAAAAAGAGCACTTTCCTCCCGATGGTTAGCTAGATCCACCTCTGGCTGAGCAATTCGTTCAAGAAACGAATGTGTCATGAGAATCCTCTCAAAAAACCTATGAAAAACGTTCTGCGACTAGATCGTATTGAAATAAACTTCGGTAACACTCTATGAGTAACTCCAAGCAACTTTCACCTAAGAGCAAAATCACAGCGGGAACGCTTCTCGTAAAACCCGCAGAAACAATGCTACTTTGACATATGTATACATATCACTGATTTACGACCTTCGTAAAATCGGTTATATGATATGATAAATTATCGTATAGCCCATAGTCGGAAATCATATGATAAATTCTTCGCAACGAAACTAAGTCCTAACAACCAAACGGTTAACGGAAAATCTAAACTTTTCAAAAATTGACCAAGTTCAATACGCTCCACAATTCACTTTAAGCCCGCAACGTTCTAACCATAATACGCGGCAGGTAAGGAAAAATCCGTAACAAAGCTTCTAGAGCTATACGAAACATCCTAAAAATAACAGAGCTCCTATATCTATACGGAACCTCCTCAAATAGACACGAAAGAAATCTCGGAAGGCCAACACTTCCCATGGTCAAATTTACACGACACCTCAGTCATAATTCCTCGATCGCAAATAAAATTATTAGCATCCAACCAGGAACAATAATTTTTTCTCCGAACATCCGTAGTCAAACAAAAACGTTTCTCAAACGCAGGGCTAAGACTAAACCATTGCAACATCGCAAAACATCTTCAACCCCGCAAACATTTCAAGCACGAAACGCGGCATACGAAAGAATAACAAATCTTCAGCATCGCGAGACGTCGCAGACGCCTTAAGATTCGTTCTTCGACGAAATTTCCTTCCTCGATAAAAACA